>NW_005200941.1:38397-80944 GCF_000372725.1 Emiliania huxleyi CCMP1516 | reverse complement strand
ACGGAGGAGGGGACGGAGGGGACGGAGGGGCGGGCCTCGAAGAGGACGACGCCGAGGGACCAGATGTCCGCCTCGAAGCCGTCGTAGCACACGTCGGCCGACTCAGAGTCGACAACCTCGGGCGCCACGTAGCCTGCGGACCCCACGAGTCCGCGCAGCCGGCTCCGGCCGTGCGCCGAGGGGGGCGGGGCGGCGAGGGCCGCCGCGAGGGGGGCGACCTTCTCGACAGGTAGCACGCCCTCCTTGTGCAAGTACGAGAGCCCAAAGTCGACGAGCTTGGCCGAGCAGCCGGCATAGGAGGCCCCGCGCTTGCCGCCTTTGCCCTTGGACGCCAGCAGGATGTTCTCGAGCTTGATGTCGAGGTGGGCGACGCCGCACGAGTGGACGTGCGCGAGCCCCGCCGCCACACCCGCGAATAATGCGCGCGCGGCCTCCTCACTCAGCGCGCCGCAACGACTGATGTGGTCGAATAGGTCGCCGCGCGCCCTCTCCATCACGATGGCGTAGCTGCCCTCCGTGGCGACCCTGAGCCGGCTGCTGTCCTCGAGGAGCGCCTCCGCCGAGCCGTGCGCATGCAACGCGATCACGTTCGGGTGAGGGCAGCGGCTCAGCCTCTCGAGCACCTTGGCCTCTCGTACCAAGTCCTGGTGGTTCGAGCGCCGGTTGGAGAGCTTTATGGCGACCCTCTCGCCGGTTCGGAGGTTTTTCGCGGGCAAGACCGAGCCACAGGCACCGGCGCCAAGCGGAGCGTGGCCGCCGAGCCGGAAGGGCGAGACGGGCTCGGGCTTCTCGCGAGCGGGAGGAGAGCCCCTTGGCGAGGCTGGCCACGAAGGAAACAAGGTGGCGATGAGGCGACGTGAAGAGCTCCGGTCCTGAGTGTTCGCAAATGACATGGAGTTGCAAGCAGGGCGGCTCTCCGGCAACTCAGTCGGCATCCCCAACACGCGGCGGCTCAGTCGTTGGCGATTACGTCACGGCTTCTCTTTTTCTTATTGTGGCATGCCCGGAGCAGGTGTTAATTTTTTTCCTTTCGACCCGGCCAGGTAGGGTTCCAGCTTTTTCCGGGGTATGGTATGGTAGTGTCGCGCATGCCAGCTCAAGACCATACCCCCCCGCCTGCTGGCAGACCTGCTTGGGGGTATGGTAGGGCTAGTCTTGGGCGGGCAGGACCATACCCCCTACCCCTTTGGGCCGCGACCATACCATACCATACCATATTACCATACCGTACCCCGGAAAAGTTGGAAACCAGGTCCCGGGCGCTAGCGTTGCCGGATTCCTGCACAGGCGAACCTCTCCCGAAAGCAAGCAGTACAACTAGCCAAGGAGCGGTTAGCGTTGGTGCCAACTAATCGCATGCACATCCTCGGCGGCGGCGCCCTCGGCACGCTGTGGGCTGCGCATTGCCCCGCCGCCACGCTGCTGCTCCGGGAGGGCACCACGGCGCTGCAGGCCAGCCGGCTGCGCCTGCGTGTCCACCGCCTGCGTGCAGGAGAGGCGGCCGGCCCGGTAGACGAGGCACTCGAGGCGTGCGTGCGGCTCGAGCCGTCCTCCGGCAGCGCGACGACACCGATCGGGACGCTCGTCATCGCTACCAAGGCCTATGGCGCCGCCGCCGCACTCGAGGGAGTACGGTTGCGCCTCCAGCCCGACGCTACAGTGCCTTGATACGTCATCCGCCCATCATTCCGAATCAACCATAGATCGCGCCTCCAGTCCGACGCGGTGGTGGTGCTTCTGTGCAACGGCGCTCTCAGCCTCGCCGACTCGCTGCAGCTGCCCGCGGGCGGCGCACTGCTCGTGGCGACGACGACGCACGGCGCCTGGCTCCACCCCCCCCGGCAGGAAGGCTTGCGAGAGGTGCAGCACGCCGGCAGGGGCACGACGTGGGTGGGGCCGCTGCTGCCGCTGCGGGCTGGCGGCGGCGGCGGCGGCGGCGGCGGCGGCGGCGCGGCCAGAGTGGCCGGAGTGCCCGAAGTCACGAGTTCCTCTTCCGCCGAGCTGGCAGCGGCTCGCTTCGCAGCGGCGGGCCTCGGCGCCGTCGTCGAGGGGGCGTAAACGGCGGCTCTTCACACCTCTAGCTGTGAACAGGCGGGCCTCGGCGCCGTCGTCGAGGGGGGCGGCCAGACGAGCCGGCGGTTGTGGGAAAAACCCTCCCCAACACCGGATTTACCCTTTAGACCCGGGGCCCGGTTTCCCCCTCCTTGGGAATTCCCGGGGGGGTGTTCTCCCCCCCCCGCTTTGGGGGCCCCCCCCCCCCCCCCCCCACACCTGGTAGGTGCTCAACCCGCTGACCGCCCTGTGGAATGTCCGAAACGGGGAGGTGCTGCGCCGGCCCGACGGGCGACGGATCGCCGCCGACGTCTGCGCCGAGATTGCCCAGGTCTAAAAGTAGACACCGAGGGAAGAGGGGGGGGGCACGCACGCGCAGCACACCAGGGCGAGGGACTGCAAGCACAATTCCCAACGCCGCGGGGCCACACGCACACATGGCGAGACACGGCCGATGGACTGGCGCCGACACCCGCCTCGATCGGCAACATAACAGGTCTGCGCCGCGGCGCCTCCGGCGGCGGCCACGCCGTCCCCGTCGGCGCGGGAGCTCGAGGCGTTCGTCGAGGACTGCGCGTCCGAGAACGCCGGCAACTGGAGCTCGATGCACCAGGACTTGCACCACGGCCGGCGCACCGAGGTGCAGCAGCTGGAAACAGACCACATAGGGATCGTCGCTTCACCCCCCCCCCCCTATTTTCGCCTAGGTGGAGCACCTGAACGGCTGGGTCGCCCGCCGCGCGCGCGAGCTCGGCACGCGCGCCGAGGCGAACGACGCGCTGGCGGAGCAGATGCGGCGGGCCGAGGCGGCGAAGGGGCAGACGGGGGGAGGAGGGGAGTGGCGGGTAGAGCGGACTAACTAACGCGTGTCAGCCGAGGTTCCGATGACGGTGAGTAATCTCGGCCTGTTGTGTGTTCAGTGATTCTCCTTGTGCAAAGACCGCCTGGACGACCGGGCATGGACCAAGCACACCGCATGGTCATGGACGTCGAGGACCTCGAGGTGTCGTAAACGGTAAAGGGTCGTGTGACACACGTGTGGAGGGTGAGAGTTGACCAGGGGGTTGTGCGCCGGGCCCGCGGGCCCTCCTGCTCGGCTCCAGCCGGTAGACAAGTGTTGTCATCAACAGAGTAGAAGGATCTGCCACCTCAGGGCTGATCGGTAACCAAGCGCCCGGTGACTAGTTGCAAAAAGTCTGTGTATCGCGCGCCTTGCGGGGGGCGCGCGGAAAAGAGGAACCGATCGACAGCGATCTGGCTACTCTGTTCACGTTCACACCTCGTAAACCCCCATAACCCCGATACTCGCATAATGTGGGTAAACGAAAAAAGTAGCGCGCAATTCGTCTACGTACGGCTTAGTGTGTGGTTGGGGTGGCCTCAGGCATCCCCAAGGGAGCCTCTGCGGTGCCACATAAGCAGCTGAGTGATTGTCGAGACTTTAAAGGATTCGTTTGAAGAAACGCAAACAAGACAAACGGTACTCTATGGTCACCAGTAAACGAAAATTCGACTTTGAGGGATCATATCTCAAAAGGCTGGGTGAGAGCATAGCATTATTGTTGCATATTATACCACATAAGGTCAAACTTGACCCCAGAAGCATCAAGAACCCGATGCTCCGGCTCGACTGTGCCGGCACACTGCCTCCTCGCGCACGCTGCTCGCAGGCCGTTGCGGCCCGTGGTGCACCAGAGAGAGAGGTCGACGCGTTGCCCCCGCCGGCGACCCCGCGCGGCTCAGGCCAGCCAGAAGGTGTGTGGTGACGGCACCGTGGCAGGAGTGCGGAGAAGAGCTCGCCGAACGCGAGCAGCAGATGGCCAAAGTGTGCCAGCGCGAGAGCCTCGCGAGCGGGCGCAGAAGGAGCTCGCCGTGACACGATGCCGGGCGGTGGTGGTGCTCTGGCGACTGTGCACAGTGGGCAAAGTCAGGCTGCAACAGGGCAGCACGTTGGTAGTGCCCTGCTGCAGCCTGGCCTGACATGCACAGGGCGAACAGAGGCGGTACTATCGTCCGGCGCTCGTCACCGAATCTGGGCGAACTTCGACCGCCGCCACAGCTCACCACGAGCACGCAGCGACAAAATGTTGACTGTACGGAAGTCGAGGCTGGTCCATAGGAAGAGGCTGCCGTGCGAGCCGGCAGCTGGCTGGCTCGTCGTGGACTGCCGCGGCGACTTTTTTCGGTGTCTTTCTTGATAGTACCGAATACGGTACTTTCGTTTACCCACACTCTGCGAGTAGAGGTAGAGCCAAGGCCCCACGGCTTCTCCCTTTGGCGGCTCCCTCCGAACCTGGTGTGTGGCGCCGCCGGGCCGACACCGATGCCCTCGTGGTGGAACTGGTGGCGCTCCGACGATGACAAGAACGCCGATGTCGAGGCCCGTCCCTGCAGGGACGGGCCGTGCCGTCACGAAGTACAGCTCCACTTCAAGCCTCCCACTCCCTGGGACTACTCGAAGTCGCTGATCAAAGCGACGGCAAGCTACTGGGCTATTTTCTTTGCCCTTTACTGCCTCTCACTCGGGACGGTGCTCTCGGAGCAGGGACAGATCGACGCCTACTGCGATTACAATGAGGGAAACCCGGAAGGAGCGATCAGACTCACTTTTGGTGCCTTCATCGGTTTTGCGCTGTTTCCGCTCATTCTCTACACGTGGACCATCCTTTCCAACGAAGAGAACTGCTACCGTCGGTGGGCCTACTACCGTCTGATGGAGTATGGTATCATCCTCGACTTCAAAAACCGCGAGGGCTGGAAGTTGACCTTAAGGAAGTCAAAGATCTTCTTGTTCGCGTTGGTTATGTCTGTTTTGTTGGTGGGTTTCGTTGGCGCCTCGGAACCGATGGTGCTGGTCATCGTCGTCCCCCTTCTCTACAAGCTCGGTGAGCACCTTACATCCGACAGGGCCTTTGAATCCCAAGAGCTAATCACAGTCGCCAAATTCGTTGAGCCTGGCGATGGACAGGAAAGGCGCTCTGAGGACAACATCGAAAGGGCGTGCAAAATTCTCACGAAGTCCGAGTTCATGGATGAGGACGAGCTCAAATGGCACGTGATTGGCTGCAAACTCACCAAGACGAAATTTGACTGGGCAACCGTCGGCCAGTTTGGTTACACCGAGGATTGGGTGAAGGAGCATCCCGATTTCCGAGACTGCTCGTTCCCGAGGACGCCGTATAGCTACTGGGGCAGCCACATCGACAGCAGGGAGGAGAAAGACCAGCAATTTGTGAGGACATTGAGGAAGTGGAAGAATCTCTGCCTGATTGCAGTGTTCTTTCTCGAGGTGGCTGGGTTCGTTTACGCAAAAGATTGGGCAAAAGAAAATGGAGTCGACACCACATTGGTGGCGCTTTCCGCGTCCACTCTGGACCGCGTGGACTGCAACGATCGAAGCATTACTACGCTCTCGCCGCTGTCACTGTTTCCGCCACCTCCGCCGCCGTCGCCATACCCACCACCTCCGCCACCAGTAGAGATCGCCTTCGCAATCTCCACTGGCGAGACCTGTGGTGCCTTCCTTGATGGCATGGAGGTTCTCAAAGCTGGCTACACCGCGGGAGGCGCCCCATTCTATCGCAATCCATCGTCATCGTACTTCATCTACTGGGACCCCGACTGTGATGGAAACGGCCAAGCGCCGGCTCGCTGGATTGTGAACAGCGTCGCCCCCAGCACCTCCGCTGTAAACGACCTCGATGGTGACGGAGAGTGTGCCTACTGGGCCCGAATCAACTCTGACGACATTTCATCGCCGCCGCTCGGCATGGCCACTTGGCGGCTTCTTTGCGACGGCACCTGGACGGACATCGATCTGACCCTCGCTCCGCCGATCATGGGCTAAAGCTGACAGAGCTCGAGGAGACAGTGTAACATTGCCGAGGCCTTCTCCGCCTTCGAGGAGACAGTCTAATATAACATTGCTGAGGCCTTCCCCGCCTTCGAGGAGACAGTGTAATGCTGCCAAGACCTTCTCCGCCTCCGAGGACGGTGTAACATTCCCGAGGCCTTCTCCGCCGTCGAAGGGGAGGCCTAGGGGGAGGGGCAGCCCTCGCCTGAGGGAGGGTGTAGAGGATGTAGAGTGTAGAGCGCTGTAAGTGTTCATCCCAGCCCATGCTGTTACTGTTTGTTACTGTTGTTACTGTTGTTCAGCGGCCAGCAAGCAGAAAACGGCAAAAAACCCGGGTAAAACCCGAGAATACCCGGGATTTTCCAGGTATTTTCGGGTATTACCCTCACTGGACGCTGGAGATCGTCGTGGGTCACTGCCAGGCCTTCCTTATTGTTGTTCAGCCGGCCTAACGTTAGCGGGGAGCCCAACTGTTGTTCTGTTGTTACTGTTAACACTAGCAACACTGTTCAGCTCTCGTTAACGTTTGACAGCTCTAGGCGGCGTAAGGCGCGCGATACACACTCTACCCACGCGCACCGGGCCTTGCACTTTGAATGCCGTGGGGCTCCTGTCGTTAGACGTGGAGACGCGAGGGTTGCCCCCCCTTGCCCCACCACCTCGTGTGTGTGGAGAAGTTTACCTTACCTTACGTGGCTGGGTTCACAGCGATTGTAGGAAAATGACGAAAACACTTGACGGTCGCGGCCTTCCGACTCGCGCCTCCGCCTCACTGGCACTATTGTAGCCCTGGCCGGTGCGCGTGCTCAGTTGAAGTTCCGGAGTAAAAATTCGAACGCGTTCTCTCACGGTGACCAAAAAATGTCCACCTCAGAGGCACCTCCGGAGGCAGGCCGCCGCACGCCGGCGACACAGCTCCAGCTGTCAAACTGACCCGCAGCTCCTCTCAGAGCGGGAACTGTGACGAAAGTTGACTGAGGCGGTTGTCAGGAATCATCATACGGATCACATGGTGGCTCTCTCATGACAGGAGACCGCCCGACCACTCCTGGGTGGCACTGCCACCGGTGTCGCTCGACGTCCTGTCGACAGCGTGCCGACAGCGACACATACCATGTGGGACGCGTCGAGTATCGACCTCTACTGCTTACCCAGCCTTCGAGTGTATCCTGGCTGTGGTCCCACACCCACTGGTGTCCATCTCAGAGACCGCAGGAGGTCATGAGGGTCGATGGGAGTGCCAACCCCACAATGTGCCTAAAAACCCAGCCCAGTACCTTACACACTCTATATAGTATCGATTGTTCTGCGTTTAAAAACCCGCGAGAAAGCCACACATCAAGCAAGACCCACTCGGCCGCAGCGCGGGGCCGCGCCCACGCACCGGACTCGAGAGGCGCTTGCGAGATTTCCCCGCGACATAGTACTCATGCGCACAATTCCGCGGCCCGCCATGCTGTTCTCGTGGTGCGCCCCAAGCGGCACGGCATGCGCAAAGGGGCGACGGCACCGCGCCCGCAGCAAATGTGCACCCCAAAACTCCTCGACCCCGCCCCGCCCCCGCAAGCACCGCCTCTCTCCTAATGTGTCACTCCCCCGCCGCGCAGCCGCGCCGTCAGCGCAGCTTCCGCGCCATCCGCGCCGTCTCCGCACCGCACCGTCCGCGCCGTGTCCGCGCCGTGTCCGCGCCGTCAGCGCTGGGGCAGCGCCGCCTTTGTGGCGGGGCAGCGCTTGAGGAGCTTGGCCTGGATGCGCTTTCCGTACAGGGTCGAGCGGAGGGTGGGCAGGTGCGGCGTGATCTGTGCGACGAGCAGGGCGACCACGTCGTCCTTGCCGACGGTGAGGAGGGTCTGGATGACATAGTTTGCGAACGGGTCGTGCAGCAGCGTGGCGAACGCCTCGGACGCGGTCAGCTCGTTGGCGACCACCGCGACTGCGGTCGGGTCGCCCGACTTGAGGCACCTATGGGGAGAGATGGGGGGATATGGGGGAGAGAGGAGGGAGAGATGGGTCGCCCGACGTGGGGCACTTTTCGATCACGTTGGAGGAGAACTTTTGGAGGGAGAGCTCCGCGAAGCCGCCGCGCAGCGCCTGCACGATCGCGTGCGTGAGCGGCGGCTGGCGCAAGTCGAGGATGTACTGCACGACGTAATTGCCTGTTCACAGCTGCAGGTGTGAAGAGACGCTGTTCACAGCCAGAGGATGTACTGCACGACGTAATTGCCAAACGGGTCGACGACGAGCTTGGGCGCGAGCCGCACGACCTCGCCGATGATCTCCTCGCGGTGCGGCGCCGGGGCGTGGTCCAGGCAGCGCTGCAGCACGCAGCAGCCGTGCCGGTGCGTCGCGATGGCGAGGCAATCCGAGACGGCGCGGTCATAGATGCCCGCGGCCAGCTCGGCGGGCAGCGCGGCGAGGCAGCGCTGCACCACGTGGTTCGCGTTCATGTCGCGGATGAGCTGCATGATCGAGGGCAAGAGGGCGGCGCACAGGGCCGACTGCTGGGCGGCACTGTCGGCGCACTCCACCATCTTTTGCACCACGCGCGTCCCGTGCACGTTGAGCGCGACCTGTTCACAGCTGGAGGTGTGAAAGACGCGCTGCTCGCACCACGCGCGTCCCGTGCACGTTGAGCGCGACCTCGACCATCCGCTCGACCGTGCCGTCGATGAGTGCGGCGCGCTGCTCGCCGGTGCCGTACTGCACTAGCTTCTGCACGAGGTAGTTGCCGAACGGGTCCATGCCGAGGGAGACGACGTCCTCCTTGGTCGCCTAGTAAAGTACTGGCCGTTCACTCATTAACGGGTCCATGCCGAGGGAGACGACGTCCTCCTTGGTCGCCTAGTAAAGTACTGGCCGTTCACTCATTAACGGGTCCATGCCGAGGGAGACGACGTCCTCCTTGGTCGCCTCGAAGATGAGGTCGACATGCGGCTTGTGGCGCAAGTCGAGCTGGTCCTGGAAAAAAGAAAACGGGGGGCCGTCTTTCGTGTGTCGGCGTGCGGCGTGCGTGGCGAAGCGGAGCTGGGCGAAAGATGCGGAGAGATGGGAAGAGATGGGGGAGAGATGGCGAGAGAGATGGCGATAGGCCTGCAGGAAGCGGCAGCCGTTCTGCTCGTGGGCGAGCTCGCGCAAGCCGCCCATCTCGTGCGCCTCGTCGACCGTCCGGATCTCGCGCCTACGGGGGGGAGATTGCGGGAGATACGGGGAGATTGCGGGAGATGTGCGACTCGTCGACCGCCGCATCTCGCACCCCCGAAACATCAGCCGCTTCGGGTGGTGGCGCGCCTCGCCGCCGCCGGCGCCGGCCGCGTCGTGCTTGCCGATCTTGCCGCCGCCGCCGCCCATCCAGCCGCCCCCGTGCGGCTGCAGCGGCGGCGGCGGCTTCTGGGGTGCGCCTCCTCCCATCGCCGCCGACATGGCGACCGGGTCCCAGCCGCCGATAGCGGGTAGGGACGAGGGGTGGTACGGGTAGTGCTGCGGCGGCGGCTGCTGCGGCAGCAGGCCGGCGGGCGTGGTTTGCGGGAGGAGGTACTGGGGCATGACGGCGACGAGCTGCGGTACGCCGTTCATGTTCATCATGGCGAGCCCTGTGTGAGTCAAAAAGAGGGCTGGAGGAGAGGGCTAGGGAAAACAGATGAAAGAGAAGGCGAGGCGAGGAGAGAGGAGAGGGCGAGGCGAGGCGAGGCGAGGAGGGGAGAGGCGAGGAGGGGAGAGGCGAGGAGAGGGGGAGGAGAGGGGGAGGCGAGGAGAGGCGCGCGGCGGGCACCGCTGCGGTGTTGCCGAGGCGGCGGCGGGTCGTGCGGGCTGGCCATCGGGCTGAGGCGTGACGGACTCGAGGAGCTGGTGCGACGCCGCGATCGCCGAGTTGAGCTTCTGCAGCATCGAGTCCACGTCGTCAATCGTCGCCGGCGCGGTGTTCGGCCGCTCCATCCGCAGGTGCTGGCGCGGGTCGAGCGCACAGCTGCCGCGCTCGTATTCTAGAGAGGCCATAGGAGGAGGAATGTACACCTGCGGTACGGCCGCGCGTGGAGAGGCGGCCGTCAGCCACCCAACACCCCCAATCGATGCGCCGCAGCAAAGGCGTTCCCCCGGCAACTGTGCGCAGCCGCGCGGGGCAGAGGCAGTGGCGGCGGGGAGCTGGGCGCCACGGCGCGTGGGCGGCGCCGCGCACCGTCGAGAGGACACAAAAAATACACAGGCACAACGAAGCAGTATCGCAGCCGGCCAGCAAGTGCACAGGGGCAGCGAGTGGCCGTGAGACTCGCTCCCGGCCTCGCCGAGGGGCTTCCACAGTTTGCTCTTCACAGTCGGCCACGTACCCCCCACATTTTCTTCGGCGCGCGCTGTGTGTCAGGCGCGCGCTCTAATCCGGATCGATACTCGAGGGGGATATCCAGGGGGGCGTGGCTCTGAGTGGCGCAGTGCCGTACGCTCACTCGGGCGGGATGTGTGGCAGCCCAGCTGGCTGAGTGGAGTGTCTTGTGAGTTTTGTGTGTCTATGTGTCGCCTGTGTGTCGCTTGCGCGTGTCGTCGTCTACGTCTAGCGTGGGGATGATGGTTGTGTCGGCGAGCACTACGGTGTTGGCGGATTCGATCATCTACGACTTCCTGTGAGGAATGACGGCTCCCCCCAGCACTCCCAGGTGCCAAGAGAAACAAACAAGGGCACAACAAACAACAGACAACAGGGGCGAACGCGTGAGGCTAGAGCAGGCTTGCTCCGCCTCTAGCAATCTCCGCCGACCGCGAGGCCGGACTAGACCGTGTGTGGGGTCTTGTGAGGTGTCTCTGGTCACTCTCCTCAGAGGCTAGCCGCCAACCGCTAGCCTTATCTCACACTCACAGGCAATGACAATCCAATGTATGAGTGTATGCAAGCAGAGGCGCGTGTGCCGATTCTAGATCGCACGCCGTGGCATATGACTTGGGAGGCGTGCGACCTCAGCGCGCCCGCGTCACTCCCACAGGGCTCTAGGTCCGAAAACCCTCTCTGTGTATCGCGCCATATCGCCGCGGTAACATGGAGCATGGTCGCCCGATGCAGAGCCTCGGCTTGACCGCGCAGCTGGAGGCGGAGTGGCGGCGCGCCGGCCTCTCCTTCCGCGTGATGCTGGTCGGAGAGAGCGGTACGCTCCGCCTCTCCAAAGCGCCAGAGCAGCAGCAGCGTCCACCGTACCAGACACGAGGCTGGCCGGCCGCCGCCACATCGCCGCCGCTGGCCGTGCCGCCACTGCCCGTTCCGTCATGCCCCTCCATCCCCACCGCCTTCCTGCTGCCGCCGGCCACGCTCCCGCGCAGGCCTCGGAAAGAGCACCTTCACCCGCGCGCTCTTCCGGCCGTTTGTGCCGGACAACGAGCTGTCTGCGAACGACGCGGGGGCGAAGGAGGCGCTGCGCGCGCGGACGACCGAGATCCGCGAGGTTGTCTTCACCGTGGAGAACGACGGCTTTCCGATCGAGTTTTCGGTCGGCTGCCCCCGGGCTATAGCGTGCGCGAGATTGGGCGAGATGACGCGAGATTGCACGAGATTAGGTTGTCGACTGCCCCGGCTACGGCGACTCTGTCGACTCGACCGAGTGGATCGACTCCATCGTCGGTGGCCCTAGAAGCGAAACACGTATTATTCATGCCTCCCAACCAGCACTCGAGAGGACACGTCTTCCGCCGTATTCGGTCGTATTCGGCTGTAATCACTGTCTTCCTCTCCGTTGTACTCACGCGGTGCTCTGAACACACTGCACACTACCGTACTCCCGCCTTGAGGTTGGCGTTTTCTGCTTCTAGGTCGGAGACATCACACGCCGCTTCGCCTCGCACTACGACAGTAACCACGCCTCCGGCTCCTAGAAGCGGGAATATCTCCCCACATCTCCCCACGCATCTCCTCGGAGTGCACGGCGCTCTGAAGACTCTGCACGGTACCGTCCTCCCGCCCCGAGGTTGGCGTATTCAGCACCTATATCTTCTTCGGGAAAAGAAATCACACCATAAAAAGAAATCACACATATATTCAGCGCGTAGGCTTCGGGCGCCTCCGTCGGCAACGGGCTGCAGCGCGACGGCATGGTGCACGCGTGCCTCTACTTCATCGCCGCGCACCGCCTCAAGGGCGCCGACATCGAGTTCATGAAGCGGCTGCAGCCGTACGTCAACATCGTGCCCGTGATTGCAAAGAGCGATACTATGACCGTCGGTCTGTCTCCCCATATCTCCCCATATCTCCCCACATCTCCCCCACATCTCCCCCAGATCTCCCCCATATCTCCCCCACATCTCGCCACATCTCCCCATACCTCCCCAGATCTCCCCCAGATCTCCCGCATATCTCCCGCATATCTCCCCGTGTAGGAGAGAGGGACGCGTTCCGCCGCCTCATCCTCTCGGAGCTCAAGGCGAGACTCGCCGAGATTCGCCGAGATTGGCGCGAGATCGCCTCATCCTCTCAGAGCTCAAGGCGGCGCACCCACGGAGGTCTGAACACGCATGCGTGTACTCCAACCAGCGCTCGAGCGGACACAAAGCCGATGTTCGAGCTCGCGCCGCCTCCAGCCAATTAATTAATTGATTAATTGTTAATTAACTAGGCGGCCCGTGTGTCGATGTTCGAGCTCGCGCCGCCTCCAGCCAATTAATTAATTGATCAACTGTTAATTAACTAGGCGGCCCATGTGTCGATGTTCGAGCTCGCGCCGCCTCCAGCCAATTAATTAATTGATTAATTGTTAATTAACTAGGCGGCCCGTGTGTCGATGTTCGAGCTCGCGCCGCCTCCAGCCGTCGCCTCCCCTCCCCCCTCTGCTCGCGGCGCCGCCTCAAAGAAGGGCGCGCCCATCCCTCCCCATATCTCCCCATATCCCCCCCACATCTACATTTCCCCCATATCTCAAAGAAGGGCGCGCCCACGCCGCCGCCAGCACGTATTTCCACCCCAATCCCATCCCACGCCACTCCCTTCTCTTCTGTCCTGAGCGATGCCATCGCACTCACATTGCACGCACGCGTAGGCGCCCCCACGCCGCCGCCCTCGCCGCCCTCGCGCGCCCCGCTGGGCGAATTCGGGGAGCGCATCCTCTCTAGCGTCATCGCCCAAATTAACTCTTAATCAACCCTAATTAACTCTTAATTAGGAGCGGATCCTCTCTAGCGCCTTCCACCCACATCTCCCCAGATCTCCCTCAGATCTCTAGCGTCATCCAATATAGCCTCATATCTCCCCATATCTCCCCATAGGAGCGGATCCTCTCTAGCGTCATCCCCCAAATTAACTCTTAATCAACCCTAATCAACTCTTAATTAGGAGCGGATCCTCTCTAGCGTCATCCCCCCGCCCTCCGCGCCTCCGCCCAAGCCGCCCGCCGCCTCGTCGACGCCCGCTCAGCGCGGCGCGGCGCTGGCCCACGGCAACACGTCGCCGCCGCCGTTTGCGGTGTGCGCGTCGGAGGGACTCGCGTGTGCCCAGGTCATCCCTCATTGACTCCTAATTACTCATGAGTTAGGTGTGCGCGTCGGAGGATGGGACTCGCGTCTACCCGTGGGGGGTGGCGTGCGCGGAGGACCCGACCCACTCGGACCTGTCCACGTTGCGCGCGATGCTCTTCGCCGGCTCGATGCTGTCGGCCAAGCGCGCCACGTTGGGGCTGTACGAGCAGGCGTACGCGCGGCGGCGTGCGGCGGACGAGCGATCGCAGCAAGAGCGCGAGGCGCGCGCGCTGTCGCGGCAGGCGCAATGTCCCCACATATCTCCCGCACATCTCACCATATCTCCCGTATGTCTTACCATATCTCCCGCATATCTCCCGCATATCTCCCGCATATCTCCCGCGTATCCCCCCATATGTGTCTCCGCATATCTCCCCACGTATCTCCGCATATCTCCCTACATCTCCCCACGTATCTCCCCACATCTCCCCACGTATCTCCGCACATCTCTCCCTCTGTTGCGGCAGGTCTTTGCCGCCAAGACGATCGCTGCTGTCATCACTCTCGGTGTCGCCGTTGGCCTCGCTGCCTCTGCCGCCCCCGCCGCCGCTGCGACGGTAGTGGCGCACGCGCAGAGCGCCGCCAGCGCCGCCGGCACCGCCGCTTTGCGGGCGGCGTCGACAGGGGCGACGGCGCTGGCGCAAGCGGCTCGCAAGCGAATAGCGGCGAAGAGCTAGCGCGGCCGCGGGCGGCGGTGGGCCGGAGGAAGGGAGGGTGGGGGGGGGGTGAGAAGGGGGGGGGGGCAGAGGGCAGGGGCTGGCGGAGGGAGGAGCGGCAGCTCAGGCCTGGCAGGTGGGCGGCAGGGGGGCGGGCGGGTGCGCAGCGGCGGCTGAGGACGGCGACTGAGAACGGAACGGCTGTGTTGGCCAGGCGTCTGGGCCAAGGGGGGTCTATTCGCCCGCGGCCGTGCCCGGTGTGTGAGTGGAGAAACGGTCCCTATAGTCGCGCGGTCAATCGCGATGATTACGTGAAGGTGGAGGAAGGTGGGCTCAAGGCAATGATAAGAAAAGTCTCGATTCAGCATTCACGGCTCGCTAACCACTATATACTTTAAGTGGGTTGTTGCACGAGTATATGCTCGTCTGGGACACGATGTCTCAAATATGAGGGGTTTTGCGGAGTCCTACCGCGTACCGGCTCCTGACGCTATCCCTGGCAGAGGGGTGAACTGGGCACACGCGAGTCCCGTCCTCCGACGCGCACAACCTAATTCATGAGTAATTAGGAGTCAATGAGGGATGAACTGCGTGGGCACACGCGAGTCCCTCCGACGGCACACCTAATTCATGAGTAATTAGGAGTCAACTGAGGGATGAACTGGGCACACGCGAGTCCCTCCGACGCGCACACCTAATTCATGAGTAATTAGGAGTCAGTGAGGGATGAACTGGGCACACGCGAGTCCCTCCGACGCGCACACCGAATTCATGAGTAATTAGGAGTCAATGAGGGATGAACTGGGCACACGCGAGTCCCTCCGACGCGCACACCGCGAACGGCGGCGGCGAAGTGTTGCCGTGGGCGAGCGCCGCGCCGCGCTGAGCGGGCGTCGACGCGGCGGCGGGCGGCTTGGGCGGAGGTGCGGAGGGCGGGGGGATGACGCTAGAGAGGATCCGCTCCTAATTAAGAGTTGATTAGGATTGAGTGAGAGTTATGTTGGGGGGTTGCGCTAGAGAGGATCCGCTCCTATGGGGAGATATGGGGAGATATGAGGCTATATTGGATGACGCTAGAGATCTGGATTTAGCCCACGCGCCTCTGCTCGCAAACACTCACCCATTGAATTGTCACTGCCCGTGAGTAAGGTAAGGTAAGGTAAGGTAAACTTCTCCACACACACGAGGTGGTGGGGCAAGGGGGGGCAACCCTCGCGTCTCCACGTCTAACGACAGGAGCCCCACGGCATTTAAAGTGCAAGGCCCGGTGCGCGTGGGTGAGCGGTGTGTGTGTGTGTGTGTGTGTGTGTGTGTGTGTGTGTGTGTGTGTGTGTGTGTGTGTGTGTGTGTGTGTGTGTGTGTCACGTCACTGCATCCTCTGCCGGTTCCTCCCGTCGCCTCTTCTTTGTTCGAATGTTTTTCAATCCATCCTTCACGAAGCCCTCCCATGTAGCTAGCGTTCTTTGCGAATGTCTCGAGATGGCCAGCAGGCGCTGTCTGCTCGCGGCCTGTGCGGGCCGCTCGTCCTCCTCGCCCTTCTTTCGTCCTCCCGTCCCTCCCCTCCACCATGGCCTCCTCGGCACTTCTTTCTCCATCCGCCTTGCCCTGCCTTTTCGTATTGTGCCGTTCGCCCTCCATTCGGTGACCTCCATGGCTGTCCGGCTCCTTTTGGGTGGCGCTCTCGATACCGTTGCGTCAACCTCGACGTCGCTGTCGCCCTCCCCGTCCCCGCCGTCGCCCGTGCCTCGGTTCGCGTCATTGGTAGCGTTTCCGTTGCCTCCTCGTGCTCCGCCGTCGCCTTCTCTGCTCGGGCCGTTCGCGATTTCGCTCCTCCTGCGTGTCGCCCCTCCGTCTCCCCCCCTGCCTTCGTCGTCATCGTCGCTGTCGCGAAAGCCCTCCGGTCCCTCGATTCCCTCGTCTATTCCATCCGCTGCGTCGTCCCAGTTTATATCCTCATCCTCTGTGCGCGTTTTCGTTCCCTCCCCTTCTCCATCGTTGTCGCCTCCGTCGACTGCGGCGCTGTCTCTGCCCTCGCCTCCGTCCTCCTCGTCTCGCCTGCCGTCGTCCCGTGTCTCTCCGTCCTCGCCATCGTCTCGGCCGTTGTCTACCTGTTCATCGTGTCCCCTGCCGCTTCTGGCATCGCCGTTGGCTTCCTCTCTCCCCCTTTCCTCCCTGCCCCTCTCGCTGTCTGGTGTTAATGGACCCCCTTCCTCTCCCTCGCCACCGTCACCGTCACCATCCCCGTCGCTCCCGCCCTCCATCCCCGCCGCCCTTTGTCTCACACTCGTCTCTGCCATGTCCGCCGTCGCCGCCGTCCTGTCTGCTGCGCTCGGTGCTCCGAGGTACAGTCGCTTATTGTTGCTCAGGATTAGCTCACGCACCAGGACAGCCTCCTGCTCGTTACTTTGGCTTGCCGATATGCATCCAAAGTTCCACGCTAGCTCCTCCTTCGTCACGTCTATCTTTTTGCAGTATCTCGCAAATGCCGTCCGAGCTTGCTGGGGTGTTATTGCGTTCGGATCCGCCTTCGTCCCCGCCTTGTATCCCATCTCCTTGCGGTGGCTCCTGTATGAGTCCCCATATGACCATGTGATTTCTTGGCCTTCCTTGACTCCTCTCTCTGCAAACAGGACCATCACCTGCGCAGCTGCCTTGCCTAATTGTATCTCCTCGTAGCGTACGAAGTGCGTCGCCCTCGTGCCTCGTTTCGGCTCATTCGATGCTGCAGGCCAATCGAAGTTACAGCGCGCCGCGACGCTGTCAAAGTCGTCCTCGCTCTCGTCGTCACTTCCATCCAGCTGCGTCCCCCCTGCTGCCGTGTGTCGTGACAGTTCGGCTGGTACTGTCTCTGGTGGCTGCGCCGTTCCTGTCCGGAAGATCTCCCCAGTGTAGATGCTACACACCTCGAATTTTTCCAGCCTCCTCGTCGCCAGTAGGCCTAGTTCCCCTTCCGCTATGCTAGAGGGGCCTACCTTCGCCCCTACCACCGTGCCGCCCGTCGTTAGCATGGCCGTCGTTACTTTCGCCGCCGCCTCTGCTGCTTGTCGGCGGAGCGCCTCGCGCCTTCCCTCGTCTCCATGCTCCTGGTCTTGTTCTTTTTGTTTTCCTGCGCTTCCTGTCGCTGGTCCGGCGACGTATCTTGCCGTCTGCCTTCGCTTCCTGGCGGGCCGCGTTTCCTTCCCCTCGTCCCGTCTGTTTTCTCCTGCGTGGTCGCCCTCGCGTGCGCCGCTCGCCGTCTGTTCTCCTCTCTGCTCGCCGTCCTTGTCCCCTCGCTGTCGTCGCTTCCCTCCGGCGCTCGCCGCATCGTCGTTCCTATCACCGCGTTTCCTGCGCCGGCCTTCGCCTCCGAGCTCGCAGTGGGTCGTTTTGAGTGTCATCCCCATCGCTCTCGTCGTTCTGCCTCTCCCCGCTTCGAGGCGTCTCTCTGCCTCTTCCCTTTCTTTCTCCTCGGCATCACGTTGTCGATGTCGCCTCCGTCGCCAGCAAATACACGCATTCGCCGCCCACTCCATTTCTCGTATCCTCTCCTTCCTTTCCTTCTGTCCCTCTCTCAGGCGTTCTGTTTCCGCGGCTACTCGTTCCTTCCTCTCCGCCTCGAGTCCCTTCCTCTTCCCTTCCCGTACTTTGATTATTGATGCCGCCGTCTGCTGCAGTGCCTTGAGTGAAGTCACCACCCGTGTGTCATACTCCCTCATGATGTCTTCTGGCGGGTCCTGGTCCATCACACTCGGCTCGGGTAGTCGTCCAGCTAGCAGTTGCTCCATCCGAACGCTGCACCAACTAGGCCACACCGCAGGCTCGATATGCAATACGCACAAAACTGGCCGCTCATAAAGCACTACTCATTTGCCGAGGCCACGCGGCGCCCCTCCACAGCCAGCCTACCCTCCTATCGCGCCACTCGAAGCCCCGCGGCCGCCTCTCGCCTACCGCGCTGCCCTCGCCTGCCACCGCACCGCCCGCGCTCCAGCCTAACCAGCTCTGCATCTCGCAACACACACTTGACAGGGACAGACCAGGCGCAGGAAAAGGGAGCGGGGCCCGAATCCAAGGGACCACCCCGTCGGGCGGAGGAGCTGTGAACTCAGGTCCAGCAGGAAGGCTGCTGGCTCCTGACTCATCCCCCAAATCCCCCACACCTTGGCGGCCTGAAACCTTACCATTCCGACACCTCACACACACCCCTCCCCTAGGGCTAAGCAGTGCGCGAGCCCACCCGACTTCAGGCGAGACGTTGACCACTCCTTCGGAACAGTTCTGTCAGTGGCTGCACTAGACGCCCACAGAGGCGCGCGGCGCGGGCAGATGACTAGGGGAGAAAAAGCGGAGAACCTAGCTCGCTGGGAGATGTGCGCAACCTAAAGACGGGAATAGGGGAGAAGTGTCAGTGTGAGGGGAGGGCGTAGGCTGGCGTTTTTGCCTTTGAAAACTGAAAAAAAAATTTTTTTCTGAGGAGGGCATCCATAGACACCTCACTAGACCCCACACACGGTCTCGTCCGTGCCTCGCCGGCCGGCGAGATTGCTGGAGGTAGAGCAAGCCTGCTCTAGCCTCGAATGTCACTTCCTGTTGTCTGTTGTTTGTTGTGCCCTTCTTTGTTCTCTTGGCACCTTGGAGTGCTGGGGGGGGCGACAGGGAGGATGTGGCCTTGAGTTATGTGTACGCCAACTCAGGGTGTGTGGCAGCAAGCTGGCTGTGTGTCTTGTGAGCCTGTTTGTGTCTGTGTGTCGCTCATGCGTGTCGTCATCATCTGTCCAGCGTCCACCCATACCGCGTTGGTGTCCAGTCCGAGCCTGGCTGTTCTTCACCTTCCTACATACATACATACGCGGCCGCCGACGCGACCGACCCCACCACCCTACGTTTGGGGATCTCAAAAAATGAAAAAGAATATAGAATTTTACCACGCCCCGCGCACGACACTGGGCACGGGACTGGCGCGCACTGGCACTAACACAGGTACACCACGGGAGCCGCCTAAGCGACTCCTGCGAGAGAAAAAGAATTTTATGACAACACTCCCTCGCACGACAGTGGGTGCCATCGCACCGGTGGGAATAGCCTGCAACGCATACGCCGACGCAGTAGCGACAGCATACGCCATACCTCGGAAATAACGACACGGAGGACGCCTCGAAAGTGGTGCGTGACGCCGGGACGCGGTACGAACTAGGCCGTGCTTGTACACGGTGCGGAGGGAGGCGGCAGAGGACACAGCGAGAAGAGGGAGATAGTGGACCGACGGACGTACGGGCACATATGTCGGTTGAGGAGGAGGCGGTGGGGTGGAGGGCGGGGTGGAGGGGTGTGTGTTTGGGGAGATGAGGGATCGGGAGGGGCGCGTGCGGCGGGACGTCGCCGGGCGCCTGGTCGGGCGCCTGGTGCACAGCTTTAAACGTCGGCCTGCTCGGCGCTGTCCCGCAGCTGCACCAGCCGCTGGGCGGACCTCTTGACGGATAGGGAGAGGTCGACTGCTTGCCCGGGCTCCGCGGCCGAACCGCGCGAGGGCCCGTCGGCTCGAGCCGCGTGGTGGAGGATCCAGTGGCGGTACTCGTCGGCAAGCCTCGCCAGCATCGCATCCGAGAGGAGGCGCTCGAGGCGCGGCTGCTCCTTGCGCAGCCGCGCGTGCAGCCCGGCGCTCACCACGAGCATCTCCCCGGCGGAGGTGCACGTGAGGGACGTCTGGCGCGTGCCCCGGGCGAGGGTCTGCAGAAAGCCCAGCATAGCACCCGGCACGGCAATCTCGATCAAGTGGCCGTCGCGACGGAGCTCATGCTCGCCGGAGAGAACGATGACGTAGAAGCTCGCGAACTCCGTCTGCGTCCAGATTTGCTGGCCGCCCACAACGCGCCAGCGCTCGCCCATCTGCAGCAGTGTGCGCACCATCGACACGCTGTCCGCTGACGGCTGTCTGATGAGGTGCGGGGAGAGCGCGAGCAGGAGGGAGGCCTCCACGACGCCGGCCAGCGCCACCGCCGCAGCGCCGCCAGCTGGCGCGTGCGCGCGCAGGACCGACTCCTCGCACTCGCGCAACGTCTCGTCGAAGCCGAGCATCCTGCCCAGCGTGCCGCGCGCACTCCGCTCGATGGCGGCCGCAACGTGCTTCGGCGGCGCCGCGCATCGCAGCGCACCACCCGCGCGCTCGATGGCTGCACGCAGCTTCACGAGCTCCTCGACGGTGCCAAAGTCGACGCCGAGCACGTGGCGCAAGTCGACGATGACGAACCAAAGCCTGCCGGCCTGTGGTGTCATGGCCATCGTGTGCTCTGTGCTCGGCTCGCCCGTTGCTGCTGCCGCCGCCGCCTCGCGCGCGCTCAGTAGCTTTGCCACGGCATGTGAGAGCTGCGGCGCCGATCCGAAAAAGAGGTAGCCGTGCAGGGAGATGAGAGAGACGCAGCGCGGCAGCTGGGAGTCCAGGATCGCGCGCTGGGCGGCCGAGCGCACCGTGTTTGAGCCGAGGCTCCGGGCGTCCGCCCCCGAGTAGACGCGCAGGATGGGCGTCTGGGAGTACATGATTAAGAAGTGGCCGGACGCGGCGAGCAGACCGCAGAGCAGCCCGGGCAGGAAGCCCATCGTGAGCATCAAGGCGGGCACCGCGACGACAAGCAAGGCGTCGACCGGGTCCGCCGTCCTCTGGAGCGCGTCCACACCGCCGTGCACGACGAAACCAAGCCTACATGATGAGTACGCGGATGTGGGGAATGCGATGTGGGGCAGAGACCCGAATATTGCGAATACGGCGAATACGGTCCAACACACAGACTACGTCTACGTGTCCTCTCGAGCGCTGCTTGGAGTACAAGAACACGAATGTCTAGCTTCTAGGGAGGTCAAGCCCCGTGTCGATCAGGAAAGCCGCGACGACGAAGCGCGGCACGGCGTCGACGATGTCCTGCAGCCGCGGCGATACAACTGTAAGCCGCGATGCATTCGAGGTAGAGGGATAGGCTGCCGCCGGCGATGTCCTTGAGCGCGAAGAGCGAAGCGGCGGTGAGGGCGCACACCAGCGGCCCTGCGCGGCCTGCCATGTGGCGCGTGAGGCGCAGGTTGGCCGTGCTCGGCGTGAGCTGCATGTAGCACGGCATCGCCCCGGCGGCCGCAGCAAGCAAGTTGGCGAAGCCAATCACGCCGAGCTCTCGATCGAGATCGAAGGCGGCGGGCGGCACGGGCTCGTCGGCGGAGGCCTCGGCGGAGGCGAGCGCCTCAATCGTGGCCAGGTCCATGATCGTCACGAGGGCATGCACGAGGACACACGAGAGGGCGTGAGGCAGCGCCGCCAGGAGCGCAGCCGCCGACACTTGAGACACGTCCAGCAGGCTGAGGAGGCCGAACGCCTTCGCCCAGGCACTGGGCTGGTCCTCCGTCGCGTCGGCCGCGTCGGCCGCGTCCGCCGCTCCGTGGCCTCCAAACCACCAGTCGGGAGGGAGGGCAGGCAGGCCGACGAGCGGCATCGCGTTGGAGGCGAGCGAGAGGCCGCCCAGGTAGGCCAGCGCAGCTGCCGAGCCGCCGAAGATGCGCTGGGTGAGCGCGAGGCCGGCGAAGGCAGCGAGGGAGCCAATCGCGCGCGCGAGCCCGCCGGCCGTCGCGAGCGCGCCGACCTAGTAGGAGTGAGGATCGACTCGTACGAAGGTATGAGCGCAAGGGCTTGTGGGGAGCTACCAGCGCCGACCTCGCCACCGACGCCCATCTCCATCCCTGACAGCATCATGAAGATGCCGACGCCGGTCAGCGCAGCCTTGAGCACGATGTTGGGGACGCACCTGAGGGTGAGGGCGAGGGCGAGGGTGAGGGTGAGGGTGAGGGTGAGGGCGAGGGCGAGGGCGAGGGCGAGGGTGGGGGTGAGGGTGAGGGTGAGGGTGAGGGTGAGGGTGGTGAGGGCGAGGGTGAGGGTGAGGGCGAGGGCGAGGGTGAGGGCGAGGGTGAGGGTGAGGGTGGGGGAGAGGGTGAGGGTGAGGGTGAGGGCGAGGGTAGGGTGAAGCACCTGAAAACAGCTCCAAGGCGCAGCCAGCTGACGGCGATGTAGAGGGTGCCCACGAGGGCGCTGGTCAGCGCATTTGCGACCAGAAGAGTCGACGCCATCGCAGCCGAAGACTCGCAAAAGGGCGTCACTGTCAGAGCAATGTCCACAAGGAGCGGGGCCAGCTCGTAGGCGGCGCCGGAGGAGGCGTGCTTGAAGCCGCTGAGTAAGCTCATTGCCAGCTGCCCGCACACGACCGACAGGAGGTAGATGGACAGTCCAGACGAGACGGGGAGTCCGGTCGCCACAGGCACCAAAATCAGGCCGAAAGAGAAGGCGTACACATCAGAAAGCACTGTGATGAAGATCGCGGCGGGCACGTGCTGGATGTACTTCAGAAGCATCGGTGGCGTTGTTCGACGTTCGCCGAGGAGCGGAGCGGCAAGCGTGTGCGCAGGCATGCAGCACTTGAGTCGACTGCCACACGCACGCTCGCAGCACGACTCGCGGCACGATGAGGGAGTGTGTCAAGGGGCCGTACTCGACCGCGGGCGGAGCTGATATCCTTTGGCCGCGTTGGGAAGCGAGGGGGTGTAGGCAGCCAGCGGATACACCCTGGCATTCTTTCTCTGCATTATTAGTACTCTGGGTTAGTTTCGGATAAGCTCGGGTAGTCTCGGGTAGTCTCGGGTCATTTCGGGTCATCTCGGGTCATGTTGGATCTGGCGTAGTCGGCACACAAACACACACACACACACACACTATAAGCGGATAGGGGTTGGGAAAAAAATGAGCGGGGGTTGACTGGGTGCGCTTCTGAGCTCCCCGGTCCTGGGCGTGCGGCAAATAACTGCACTCCAAAAGTGCTCCAAGTGTGCGGGATGTCTGTGGGCCCGAGAGCAGTGATGTGCGTGTGTCCGCTTTCATAACCTCGAATGACAAACACGTGAACAGGGCTCCAGGCCCCAAATGACGTGTGAGTGTTAGAGTTGTTTGGTATTGCTAAAAATCTCTCTCTCTCTCTCGAATGACACTGGGCACGGCACCGAAAAGATTTTCACCAGGGCGGACGCACACGCACGATTCACAGCCTTGTTATGAGAAGAAAATACGTCCTATGGCGCTGTGCGCTGGTCTATGAGAGGTTGAGGTGCGAGCCCTGGAGGCCCTGGGGATGGGGGGAGACTACCAAAAAATGAGCGGCCAACTGGGTGCGCTTCTCAGCTCCCCGGTCCTGGGCGTGAGGTTAATGACTGCACTCCAAGTGCTCCAAGGGCGGGTGTGACTGGGTGCGCTTCTGAGCTCCCCGTCGGCGCGGCGGCGGGCGACGCAGGGCGGGGCGGCGCGAACACCTGCCCCGCACCGGGTCTCTGGCCATTGGAGCAGTGCAGTGGTCGCGCCGCCCATGTCAGGACCAACACCCCGACCGGCAACGACGGAGAATGCACTCCGCGTGCCGGCGGCCCCGTCGGTGGCGGCGTCGATCGGATCGCGTCGCGCCGGCGGGGGTGGTGACCGAGCGGGCAATGGCTCCGCTGGCCGGCGCGGGGTCGCGCCAGCGGGGAACAGGTAAGTAAGGCGGCATCGACGATGAACGGTCACGAAACCCACCCCACCACACTGAAAGACCACCGGCCAGTTGACGACACACCCCCAGACGCCCGCCGATGAAGCCGGGAGGATGTATGGAGGAATGGTAAGGACCTCTCCGGATTGGTTGAGCCCCGGCATCGACGGCGGGAAGAGGGAGGATCCCCGCCCCTATCCCTCAGTTCAATCCCCGAGAGGAGAGGCAGAGCCTCTGGCGCGGTGAGACCACCCGTACGCTCTCAAGGCCGAACCCCCCCCCCTCTCCAGTTCAGATGACTGCGGGCATGGGTCACTCGTTGTGACTCTCTTCTCTCTGTTTTCGCCTGGGCCGAGCGTTTTTGATCTCTGGATCTGTGGGCGCCCGCCCGCCGCCTCTGAGGGGGTCGGGCCCCCTAGACTGAAAACAAAAACAAGCTCGAAAACAGCCAAAATCAGCCTGCGAGAGAGGCACTGCGCGCCGCTGACCTCAATGTGGGGATGTGTGCAGTGTGCCGACACCACTACTGATCTAAAACCTGGAAACCCTTGTTCAAAGCCGACCCTAAGCGCCATCCTTCCTGCTCTCACCTGATGCTGCTTCCCCGCGCCGCCACCTAAGGCCCCCTTGGGCGTATTTTCTACTCCCAGTGGGGTCCCGGGCCCCCGGGCCCCCTCTTGTTTTCTGTTTTCTGGTTTTCAAAACGCCCACCCGCCCGCCACCCCGAAGCGGCTCGGCCCCCCACAGATCCAGAGATCAAAAACGCTCGGCCCTGTGTGAGACTACAGAGCTACCTCGGCACCTCTCGGGCCGCCTCGGGCTTCGCCTTCGGGCTCTGGGCTTCGGGCTCTTACACTCGAAGTCGTACGCACGTAGTAAGACACAAAACAAACCACGCCCTCACATGCAACTGTAAACAAAACAATGTGTCGTCTCCGCCCGCGGCGACCGGCGGCGCCGGCCGGCGCACCCCGACGGGCGCCACCTACGGCGCTCTACGCGGCGCTCTCTGGGCTTCGCAAACCGCTGCGGTCGGCCACAAAGAATGTGAAAACCGCACCTCAGCCCCGCGTGCCCTTGAGCGCCGCCACCGTCCCCTTGAGCTCCGCCACCTGGTCGAGCGCGTCGCCGAGCAGCCCCTTGGCCAAGCCGAGGTCGCGCAGCTGCTCCACGCCGCCGCTCGCCCGCACCACGGCGGCGTTGTCCGCCACGTAGCGGCGGCACTGCGCGAGGAGCCGCCCGTCGCCCGTCATGTGCGCCGCCTCGAGCAGCGGCACGGCGCTCGCCGGCCCGACGCTCTCCTGCAGCGCCTGCGCGCAGAGCAGCTCGAGGCGCGGCACCTGGTACATCTGCGCCAGCTGCCGCAGGTCGAGCGCGCGCTGCGCTCTGCCGCCCTCCTCCTCGCCGAGGTCGAGCTGGTCGGTGCAGAGGTAGCGGACGAGGGCGGTGAAGGTGGCGAGGTCAGTGTTGGACACCGTGACCTCGGCGGCGTCGCGCTCCTTCATGCCGATGCCAAACATGGTCCGAAAGAAAACGGACCGAATGCAGAGCAAGGCCTTGGTGACGTGCTCGTAGCGCTCCTCGTCATCGCCGACGATGAAGGTGACCATGCCCTGGGGGAGAGTGGGGTCGCCGCACGCCTTTCCGAGGTCTGCCACCAGGGTCGAGGGCGGCACCACAATCGGGGCGAAGGAGGGAGGCGGAGGAGGCGCCGACACGCAGACCTGGCGGAGGCCACCGTCGTTCGTGCAAACCAGAAGAGCGCTGCCGTCGGTGCTGATGGCGACGCCGAGTGGGCGTCTGAACTGCGCCGCGCCGCCCACGCCATCGGCGCTGCCCTCGGTGCCGCTACCCGCGACAGTCGTCACCGCGCCAGTTGCCACCTCCACCCGCCGGATCTTGTGGTTGTTGGCGTCTGTCACAAACAGCGCGCTGCCGTCCGGGCTGATGGCGAGGCCGCGTGGGTTTGTGAACTGCGCCGCCCCGCCCATGCCATCAGCACTGCCCCTGGTATCGCTGCCCGCGAGAGTCGTCACCGCGCCAGTCGCCACCTCCACCCGCCGGATCTGGTGGTTGCTGAAGTCCGCCACAAACAACGCGCTGCCGTCAGGGCTGATGGCGACGCCGGTTGGGCGATAGAACTGCGCCGCGCCGCCCACGCCATCAGCACTGCCCGCGGTGCCGCTGCCCGCAAGCGTGGTCACCGCGCCAGTCGCCACCTCCACCCGCCGGATCTTGTGGTTGTGCATGTCCGCCACAAAGAGCACGCTGCCGTCGGGGCTGATGACGACGCCGCATGGATTGGCGAACTGCGCCGTGCCGCCCACGCCGTCAGTGTCGCCAAACTCGCCGCTGCCCGCGATCGTGGTCACCGTTCCAGCCGCAGCCTCCACCTGCATGATCTTGTGGTTGAATATGTCTACCACAAACAGAGCGCTTCCGTCTGGGCTAATGCCGATGCCGCGGAGGTTGACGCCTTCCATGGTTGCCACGCTGCGCACGCGCCCGGCCACAGAGACGTGCAGCAGCGCATTCTGGGTGGTGACGTACCAGGCGCCCGCGCGATCGCTCACGACGCCTTTCACCTCGCCCGCAGCCGGTTGGCCGTCCTCGCCCTTGAGCGGCAGCGTGGTGACCTGGCCGAAGACGCGCACGCCAAAGAGGGGCGCCTCGAAGCCATCCGCGACCGCCACAGTCCCGCCGTCCGAATCGCCGTCCTCGCCGGCGGTGCGGGCGCGCTTGCCGGCGGCGGACGCCATAAGGCTGGATTCGGGACCAGCCGGGTTTGGGACAAGTTTCTATCGTGAGCCTGGCTGTTCTTCACCTTTCTACCTACCTACCTATCGTTGTCACACAGAGCAATCAGACTGCAGTCAAAGATGAGGCACCCCCATTCTCAATTCTCGCTCCGCGGGCGGGGGCGCGAGACGCGTGTCTCGCGCGTCACACACACCGCGGAGGGAGAGCGCCACAGAGTCAGAGAGAGACACACTCCCCGTCACAGTGTGTACGTGTCATCCACTCCACTAAACCGTGTCAGTCTCTCTGCGGTGCCGCGCTCACGCGACTCGATACAGCACACCATTCCCAAAGAAAGAAAGAAAACAGACAACCCAAGGGAGGGATGGGAGGACGGCACGCCGCCACCACACAGGGATTTTAAGGAGAGGTGTTGGTGTGTGGTGCGCTAGCCGTCGCCCACCCTAGGGAGTCTGCCTCTTCCTATCTCTTTTCGCAGTCTCTCGCCGATTCTCGCTGCAACCTTCATGCCACCTCGCGGCCGTCCCACTCTCGTCGTTCTCTCCCTTGTCACACCATTCCCATCGTGCTTTTTGGGTTGGGTTGGGTTGTTCCGCGTGAGGTTGGGTCGTCGGCGCGAAGGGTGAGGTCTCGACCGCCGCCGCTCACGCCAGCGGACGGCCACTGCCGGTGTTTTTGGCTTCGCCACCGTCCAAGGCGTGCGCCATGCGCTCACCGGCATCGAGCGAGCAACGTGATCGACCGAGCGGCTTGCTGTGTGGTCGCCTTCTTGTGGCTCTCGTCGAGAGCGTTTTGCGTCCCGGCGGGTGGGAGAATGTGTGTCGTTGATGTGTCACTGTGTGCGTCACATCGATGTGGATAACAAGCACGGTCGATCCGTCAAAGCGATACACTCGTTCCTATCACGCTGGAAGGCTTGCACGGAGCGTCTGTGCCGGCACACAGAAGAGCCGTGCGGCAAGAAGAGCTCGATGGGGAGCGAGAACTGCCAGAGGTGCTCACCCAGGTTTCGGAAGTCCGCCTTGATGCGGTCAGTCCCCCCCAGGTTTGACCGCGCAGCTCGCAAGACTCGTCGAACACTCGTAGCCTTTCTGCGCCTCTGACTCTGCAAGCTATGCGGGAAGAGCAGTTTATTCGCAATATATCGACGAGTTCGAGAGAGCCACAGGCTTTCGCTCGGGAGGGATTGAGTGCGTCGCGACGGACTTCAGGCTACACCTGAAAATCTGACGGTTCTCGCTCCCCATCGAGCTCTTCTTGCCGCACGGCTCTTTCTGTGTGCCGGCACAGAGCTCCGTGCAAGCCTTCCAGCGTGATAGGAACGAGTGTATCGCTTTGACGGATCGACCGTGCTTGTTATCCACATCGATGTGACGCACACAGTGACACTTTAGACGACACACATTCTCCCACCCGCCGGGACGCAAAACGCTCTCGACGAGAGCCACAAGAAGGCGACCACACAGCAAGCCGCTCGGTCGATCACGTTGCTCGCTCGATGCCGGTGAGCGCATGGCGCACGCCTTGGACGGTGGCGAAGCCAAAAACACCGGCAGTGGCCGTCCGCTGGCGTGAGCGGCGGCGGTCGAGACCTCACCCTTCGCGCCGACGACCCAACCTCACGCGGAACAACCCAACCCAACCACAACCCTACCCAACACGAAACAACCCAACTCAAAACACGATTCTCAAGTTGGGCCCTCAGTCTCTGATTGTCGCGGGCCAGCACGAGCGCCGGGGGGCCCGTCGACACCCCAGGGTACATGCGAGCTATTCAGAGAAGCTTTTGCGCGAAATCCCACACCGGTGGATTTTGGGGCGCTGTCCACCCCCTACCCTAGACACTCTCTCAAAAAAGAACTTTCCGAGCGACGGCCTTTAAGCTTTATTTGCAAACTGGACTCTGGAGGACCCGATTGCTGCAAGGAAAGCGGAGTTATGCCGAAAGGTGAGGAGAGCAAGGGCTCGGCAGGCGCCGGCGCCGTCGCAGAACGAGGCAGAGCAGAGCTATGAGGCAGAGAGGACGACGGGGCAGGAGAGAGTGAGAGAACGACGAGAGCGGGAAGACCGCGAGGTGGCGTGAAGGTTGCTGCGAGAATTGGCGAGGGACTGCGAACGGTGCAAAGAGAGAGAGGAAGAGGCGGAGAGCCGAGACCGCTCCGTCAACCGAACGGGGGGCACGTTCAGTATAATTATCTCAGTCGGGTGGTTGACCTGCCGACAACACAAATCTCTCTCTCTCTCTGACCTGCCGCCCCCGCCTCATACGGGCAAGAGAGAGTCGTTCGACAGAAAGTGATAGACGGATGGCTGGTCTCGCAGGGCGCCGAGCGTGATGTTGGGGCGGTTGCTTCTAGCGCGGGAGCCGGTGGAGGGCGCTGGTACCTCCTGCCCCCCTCCAAGGACAGATGAGGCAGCCGCTCACTTCCGCTTCTTGTGCGGCGGCGGCTTGTCGACCCACCCCCTGCCCCCCATAGCCATCCCGCCTGTACCAACGGCGCCGTGCGAGGTGTGAGGCGGGCGAGAGGTTGAGGTTCCACACACACACAAGAGCTTGGTGGCGGAGGGGCAATATTAAGACGTGCATGCACATGTGTAGTTGCGGCTGTTCCTCGCGTGTGCTGCGACCGGCTTCCCAAGACGCATCGCGCGCGCGCCTGGGCTCAGAGAGAGCCTCGGCAGCTCGTGCTTTCGCCCCAGTACCTTGGCAGCTCCCTCTCTCGGCTCTATCTCGGCTATCTCTCTGCAGTACCTTGGCAGCTCCCTCTCTCGGCTCTATCTCGGCTATCTCTCTGCAGTAGCTACCTTGGCAGCTCCCTCTCTCGGCTCTCCTCGATCTCGGCTATCTCTCTGCTTCATCTGCCATGGCAGCTCTATTCTCGGCTCTCGTCTCGGCTATCTCTCTGCTATATATCTCATATCTGCCTGCCCAGTACTGCGGCGGGTCTTCGTCAGTCTTGTACGCCGCGAGCGCATAGTCAAAGGTCACGTTGTAGCCGTGCTTGGTCGGGGGCTTGCCGGGAGGGCGCTTCAGGCCGGTCGTGGGGGCTGGGGCGGCTTTCGGAACCGGTCTCGCGGCGGCTTTCGGGGCGGCATTCGCTTTCGGGGCGGCGGCGCGCAAGGGAGCGGCCAGCGCCGATGAGCTCTCGGCTGCCGCTGCGCTGGAAGCAGCGGCAGCGGCAGTGGCGGCGGCGGCGCTCTGGTGGCCCAGGCCCGGATGGGCCGCGCCGGCGGTGAACGCGGCGCCGGCGGTGGACGCACGCCCCGCCGGGAGAACGACGTGCGCCCGCGCCCTCCCGGCGGCGCCAGCCCGCGGTCCTCGTGCGCGGAAGGGCGGCGTGCGAGGCGGGGGAGGTGGCCGCAGCGGCGGCGCCACAGCCACGGCCGCCGCTAGCTCGGCCAGCACCTCCTGCACCGCATCGGCGACACTCTTCCGACCCGGCGAGCTGGGGAAGGGCGCCGCTGCACCCGGCGAGGTCGGGAAGGGCGCTGCTGCACCCGCTGCCGGCGGCGACTCCAAGCCGCTGACTTGGCTGCCGGTCCGGCTCGCCGGCGAGGAGTCCTCGACTGCCGCCACGGCGGGTGGAGGGAGGATGGCCAGGTCAGCGGGACGGTGGGAGAGGGGGGGCGGCAGCGACGCAGGCGAGCCGCACGCGCGCGCGACTGAGGGAATCGTCGAGAAGGACACCATAGGTGTCACTTTTCCGAGGCGCCGTTCACAGTGTGTGTCTTCTTAGTGTGTGTGTGTGTGTGCTTCTTAGATCTCGAATGCAGTGAGCAAGGACGGGCGAGCACCTAGGAGCAGCGCGCACCCGCGTTGTTGCGTTGGACTGATAGAGGACGAGTGGTGCTCGCGACGCCGCGGGGCCGGCGATGTGCACTCGGGGGGAGAGAGAGAGCACTCGGGAGCTTTTTTTGACGATTGATCCCGAGTGGCGTTGTTTGAGAGAGATTTTTAGAAGCCAACAAGAAATGTGTGACACACAGTGATTTGGGCTCGGCAGCTTGTCGACTACCGGCCGGAGCCGGAGTCGGAACCGTAGCCGAGATGGTCGTCGAGGGTGTCGAATATGTCATTCGCCTCGCTAGTAGAGCCGGTGCCGCATGAGTCTTGGTCGGAGGAGGAGTCGTCGGAGGAGCGGTCGGACCGCTCGCGTTGTTTGAGAGTGTGTTGTTGTTGTTTGTGCCGTTCACAACTGACAACACTCTCTCTCACAACTTGTAGTTCCATCCTTTGTTGCGTCGGACTGTAAGGAGACGACGCCCGTGATGCACTCGGGAGTACGGACAACAAACAAACATCTCTCTCTCTCGGAATTATAATGTGAAAGATGTGACCGATCGATCTTCGTGTGGTGGGCAAGCACGCGTTTGACACGTCTCGCGCGCGCGTGAACAGGGCTCCAGGCCCCAAATGACGTGTGAGTGTTAGAGTTGTTTGGTCTTGCTAAAAATCTCTCTCTCTCGCGTTTGGTAGGACCGCCGCCGCACATAACGCCACGGCATCATCTCCGACGACATCTCCGCCATGTACCAGTGGACGAGCCGCTGGGCGGGATTCGCCTTCCTGCGGAGACGCTTTCCGTCCCTCCTCGCCATCTTCCGCTTCTTCTACTACTCCGTCGCGGCCACTGCTGCGAAAATATGGTTTAGAGATGGCTGCGGCCTCTGCGCGTGCTAGGGAGGCCGCTGTTGCGGCCAGGGAGGCGGAGCGGGCCTCAGCTGCGGCTTCAGATTCGAAGGCTTCCGCCAAGGGCCAAGGGCCAAAGATCAAGGTCAAGACCCATCCAAAGCCACCAGCAAAGACCAAGGGCCAGCTGATCAGCGCGTGGACGACCGACACGCGCGGCGCGGCCTGCGCCTTTCGATACGCGTGCGCCACTTGCCAGCATAAATGGCACGGCATGGGCCTCCAGCTTCCGACGAGCACAACATGCCCCGGGTGCAGCCAAGCAGGGCCAGTGACGGACCACGGTTGGGGCTAGAGAGAACTGTCGCTCGCGTGGATGCCGGGTATCACACTTACACTTAACCGAAGAGAGAGAGAGAGAGAGAGAGAGAGAGAGAGAGAGAGAGAGAGAGAGAGAGAGAGAGAGAGAGAGAGAGAGAGAGAGAGAGAGAGAGAGAGAGAGAGAGAGAGAGAGAGAGAGAGAGAGAGAGAGAGAGAGAGAGAGAGAGAGAGAGAGAGAGAGAGAGAGAGAGAGAGAGAGAGAGAGAGAGAGAGAGAGAGAGAGAGAGAGAGAGAGAGAGATCCACTGTGCAGCGAAGCAAGGGCCGCGAGAAGCAAGTAGCAACCAAACATAGAGCTGGGTCCTGGGTGCTGGGACCGACTACGGCTTTTACCGGGCCTTGCACTTTAAATGCCGTGGGGCTCCTGTCGTTAGACGTGGAGATGCGAGGGTTGCCCCCCCTTGCCCCACCACGACCTCGTGTGTGCGTGGAGAAGTTTACCTTACCTTACCTTTATGGCGGGGGCCGGGGCGACGGAGGCGGCGCCGTATCAAACACCCGTTCGCGGTTTTCGGACTCGTGCGCACCCAAAACTGACGAACTGTTCAAAATATCGCGGCGACGAGGCGTGTGCCCACTGCCAGCTGCGCAGCCAGTCTGCGTGGCAGTGCGAGCGCGCCGCGCGCGCGGTCGCGAATAACGTATACAGAAACGCGGCGAGGGCGCGGCGAGGCCGGCGCGCGGCCCCTGTGTCACGTCGTGAGCGCGTCGACGAGCAGGCCGAGCCCGTTGCCCGCGATGGTCGTCGCGTGCAGCACTTCGTGGTGGCCAAAGACGGCCGAGTCTGGCCACTCGAGCGCCTTGAGCAGCAGGCCGATCGCGTACACGCCCCAGAGCGCGAGCCACCACGGGTGGTGCGGCGCCTCTCGCCACATCGCGGCGAGGAGCAGCGCCATCTGCCCGCCAAACGTCAGCACAAAGGACAGGAAGAGCTCGCGGCGCGGCGTGATCCGCTCGGGCGAGATGCGGACACACATGAGGCCGAAGAGGGCGACGTTGGCGCCGAGCAGCGCGGCGTCGGCGAGCGCGACGCGATGCGGCGCCATGATGCCGCAGACGAGGAGGAGGTGGTACGAGGCGGGCACGCACAGCGCGGCGCGCCAGTCGTTCGCGTGCAGCCGCTGCTCCACCTCCAGCGTCGACGGCGCGTCGTACGCGGCGCCGAGCCTGCGGTCGAGATTGTGCAGACCGTCGGAGAGGACGGTGTTGAGGTACATGGCGCCGACGTGGCAGGCGCGGCAGGCGAGCAGCCTCGCGTCCCGCGGCGAGCCACCACGGAGGTACGACCACACAGCAAACGTCCCGTAGCCAAGCAGCGCGGCCCAGGCGAGGCCCGTGCGGCGAATGAAGCCGTAGAGCGATCCGCGGTACGTCGGGCGAGTGTCGCCGTCGGAGAAGTATTTCGGCCGCGGCATTGCGACTGCGTGGCGACTGCTGCGACCAGTGGCGAGTGGAGCGGTGAGAGGCCCCCGCAACCAAAAAGTAAACATTTCGTTTGATGGGGGGGGCGACAGGGAGGATATGGCCTTGAGTTATGTGTACGCCGACTCAGGGTGTGTGGCAGCCCGCTGGCTGTGTGTCTTGTGAGCTTGTTTGTGTCTGTGTGTCGCTCGTGCGTGTCGTCATCATCTGTCCAGCGTCCACCCATACCGCGTTGGTGTCCAGTCCGAGCCTGGCTGTTCTTCACCTTTCTACCTACCTACCTAGGTGGATATCCAAGGCTAGCTCACTATCCGTCTTTATGGCCTGGCGTTTGTTTTTGTTTTTTCATTTTTGAAGCTTAGCTAAGCTCAAAAGCAAAACGCGCACTCACATCGAGAGAGATTGTTGTCACATCGATGCGCAGCCTTCCAGCCCCGGGGCACGCGTCCCTCCTTCAACTCTCAAAGTTGGCCATCAATTTTCGGCTCCGCCTGCTTCCCCCGGCCCCATATGGCAGACGCGCTCCTGCGTGGCTCCAGTTGGAGCTCGAGCAGCGGGTCGAGCGACCCGCACGCCTCCGCCGCCGACGCTTCGACCGATGGCTCCTCGACTCCCCCGATGCCGTGCGCTGTGGCCCCTCGGCCGTCTCCCCGCCGCCGGCGCGAAACGCGAGCGCTGGAGATTGACATGGCGCTGCCGGGAGCGCCACGCCGCGCTGCCTCGCCCGCATTGACACCCGCCAAGACGCCCGCCCGGGTGCCGGGCGCAGCCAGCGTGGGCTCCGCGCCTGCCGAGGCACGCGCAAAGCGCACTGCCCCGGCCGGCTCGCGCGAGAATGGATCGATCGATGTCGACATTGTGGATGGCTTCGAGTTTCGATCGCAGGCATCCAACTTGTCTGTTGAGCCGGCCGTCAAGATGAAGCGCCCGCGGGGCAAGAGGCGAGCGCCGCGCGCTCCCGCCCGCGAGCTGCCCGCGGCGACAGAGTCTGTGCCAGAAGAGGCCGAGGGCTTGCGCCTGCACCTCTCCAGCAGCAGCGCCACCGGGTACAAGGGTGTGTCGAAGGGCGAGGGGGGCAACCTCGGCCGCTTCCGAGCGCAGACGTATACGGGCGGGGAGAGCAGTCACTTGGGCTTCTTTGACACGGCGGTGGACGCGGCGGTTGCCTACGCACGGTCGGTCGGCGCCAAGCGCCAGAAGTGCGTCCTCCCCGGGCGCGAGCAGCAGCTGCAGCAGCGCGACCCGCAGCAGCTGCAGGAGGGCGACCCGCCGCTGCTCGAGCGGGCGTCTCTCCAGGCGCGCCGCCCCAGCGCGACCTCTGCACACATTGCGGCAGCTCCGGCCACCCACCCGCACCCTCGGCGCGCGTGGCCGGCCACAGTTTAGCGGCATGGGGTGACTTACCGCCGGCGCTGCATGTAGGTTTACTCGGCTGCGCACCTGCGCGGCCCGCAGCCCGCAGGCCACCTCGGACAGCACGCGCAGCCAGGCAAACGGATCCGCTTTGCGAAGCGCCCTTTCGACTGCGAGGTCGAGGCGGCGGCTAGGATCGCTTCGCCGGGCAAGCTGCCGACCTCGCTTGGAGCGGCTGCACTGCTGCCGCGACGAGTGCCGCGCCGGCCATCGACCGCACGCGACCGCGATCCTCCCGGGGCGGAGGAGGCACCGGCGGCGGCGGCGCTCCCGAAGGCGCTTGTCGGTGGCGAGGAGCCGCCGCCGCCGCTGCCGGGCCGGCGGATCCGCGTCTACTGGCCGGCGGAGGAGTGCTGGTTCCGCGGGCGCGTGATCAGCAGCAGCGCTGTGGTCGGGCAAACGATCCAGTACGACGATGGCGAGACTAAGCGCCACTTGCTGGATGTCGAGGGTTGGCAGTGGGAGTACATCACCGTTGGCCGACGGAAAGCGGCCAAGCCAGCAGCGCAGCCGGCGGCGGAGCCGGCGGCAGCAACAGCGGAGCCGGCGGCGGAGCCAGTAGAGGAGCCAGCGGCGGAGCGGGCGGCGGAGCCCGCGGCACAGGAGCCGCCGGAGGAGCTGCATTTGCACCTCTCCTGCAGCAACACCACCGGCTACAGGGGGGTCTTCAAGGACGCGCACGGCCGCTTCTACGCGCAGCACAAGATTGGCGTGAGGACGGTCAGCTCGGCCTCCTTCGACACGGCGGTCGAAGCGGCGGAGGCCTACGCGCGGTCAATGAAAGACCCCGCCTCTCTCGCGGCGGCCGGTGCGAGTTGCATCGCGCCGCGCGCCGCGCCTCCAGCCGCTCGAGCGCGAGCTTCGACGGTGGCAAAGGAGGCAAGCGCGAGTGCGAGCCGCCCGCAAGCGCGACCGCGAGCCGCACCTAGAAAAGGCGGAGCTCCCGTCGCCGGCAAGCACGACCTCGAGCCGCCCGCAGCAGAGGCGCTTGCGGAGGCGCCCGCGCCAGCTGCCGCTGCGGCAGCGGAGCCGCCTGCAGCTCTGGCGACGGGGGAGTCGAGGAGCGCAGCTGCACCGCTCCCGCTGCTGCCACAGCGGCCATTCCGACCTCAGCCCTTTGGAGGCGGTCACGCGCCGCTGTCTCTGGAGGAACGGATGCGGCTGAGCGGGGCGCCGCCTCTCCCTCCGCTCCGCAAAGCGCAGGCGCCCGCACAGGCCACGGTCGCCACCGTCGTCGTCACTGCCAGCTTCTAGCTTTAGTGCATGCAGCATGTAACATATGAGAACTCGCGGTAGAAGAGCACGGGAGTCGATGTGTGCTCGCCTCGCCATGCTAAGCTCCACGGTGTATGGGGCGCAGCCGTACTAAAAGCCGGTCTCGAGCTACGGCTCTAGTGGGTCTAGAGGTGTAGAGCGTCGAGAGCTAGACGAGCGCGAGAGGTGTGTTGAAAGTGTGTCGTTTTGGTGTTTCATAACATTTTTGCCCCTCGTGCTCGCGTGACGTCGGCTCCCGAGTCCCGCGCCTCCCGTGTGCTCCGGTACACAATGTATGCACAACCCCCCCCCCCCCCCCCCCCCCTCTCCCAGAGAGAGCCGCGGACCGCGCTACACACGTCATACCTGGCCTCGCACGAGGCCGACCGCGGTGCCGGTGACGCTTGTGAGGGCTAGGTCCACCAGCTTCGCGCCGATGAAGGTGCAGCCGTCGACGTCGGCCAGCGAGAGGTCGCACGTGTGGAGCGATGCGCCGGTGAAGTTGGAGCGGGCGAGCTCGGCGGTTTGGAGGTCGACGGTACGCAGCTCCGCCCTGGAGAAGTCTGACTCCCACACCTTTGCGCCCGTGAACTTGGTGTCAACCAGCCTTGCGCCGACGAAGCTGGCGCGCGGGATCGTCGAGGAGGAGAAGTCCGCGCCCTCGATGACGGCGTAGTCGAAGCGCGCAGCCTCAAGGTTTACGCCGTCGAGGATGGCGCCGTGCATCTGCGCGCCGACAAACGACGCCGTCGTGATGGCGGACGAGTCGCTCAATGAGGCGCCCCGAAGGTTTGCGCCGTCCAGCATCGCGCCGCTCAAGTCGACCCCGCCAATCATTGCGTTCTCGAGGTTGGCGCAGCGCAGGTCGGCGTTGCGGAGGTCTGGGCACGTGTCAAAGATGGCGTTTGGCCCCGCCAGCGCCGCACACCCGCCCCGCGACTTGCCAGGCAGCGGGGGCAGACTGCCGCCACAGGGGCTCGGCGGCGGCGGGAGCGTCGCAGGGGCAGCGAGCGGACTCGGCGGCGGCGTCGCTGTGCTGAACAGCCACCAGGCGAGCCTCCCCGGCAGCGTCGTAGAGGCAGCGAGCGGACTTGGCGGCGGCGGCAGCATCGCAGGGGCAGCGAGAGGGCTCGGCGGCGGCGGTGGCGAGAGAGGGCTAGGCGGCGGCGAGAGCGGGCCCGGCGGCGGCGGGAATGGGCTCGGCAATGGTAGCCACCAGGCGAGCCTCCCCGGCAGCGTCGTAGAGGCAGCGAGCGGACTTGGCGGCGGCGGCAGCATCGCAGGGGCAGCGAGAGGGCTCGGCGGCGGCGGTGGCGAGAGAGGGCTAGGCGGCGGCGAGAGCGGGCCCAGCGGCGGCGGGAATGGGCTCGGCAATGGTCGTCCTGCTGGCGGCGGGAAGGTCGCACCAGGGGCCGGCACGCTCGCGAGAGGCGAAGCAAACGCTGACGTGGTGCGTTTGACCATGCACACGAAGCCATGCGCTGGAAGGATCCCGTCCACTTGCGCGGTCTGAAGCTCGCACCTCCGATACCCGCCGGCGGTACCGAATTGAAGCCACTCGTAGGCCGTGCATTCAGTCATGCCGGAGCATTTGGACTCGCAATCCGCCATCGTCTTGAGCCAGACCTCATAGTGCTTTGACGCGGGGCTGCCCAAACTGGTGCACACGCCGGCGCGGCCGCCGGGTGCTGGCTCGAATGCCTGTGCGAGCGAGAGGAGAAACGCCGTCTGTGGCATGGAGGCGATTCCAGTCGAATGCACCACACACCCGGCCACAGCCACAGGCGGGGTTTCAGATTTTTGCCGGTATGGGTGTAAGCCGACTTTCTTCACCTCGTCCGAACCATTCCCTCCTCCACACTCTCCCAGTCCTGGTCTCGCGAGCCACAATGACCCCAGTTGGTTGGGCAACGGTGATGCAATGGCTATTAATTATCTTTTATTCAAAAGCTGATGTGAGAGAGATTAAACCAACCAAGGTCCTGCCTGAGAAAAGAGAACAACACAAAAATTGGTGAGAAAGAACGATAAGGCGCCGGAGAAGCACCTAAACTCAGACACCATCACGACTAACTAACCATCATTAGACCATATGGCTGCTCAGTGTGCCCACAGTCTCCATGCTTCCTTTAGTCCGGGTCTGTCCCCTGCCTCTGAGAGGACGCTCCATCTCCCAGTATCGTGCCGTCTGCGCGGGCGCACGGCCAGTGCACAGGACAGCCGCGCAGTGGACTGCTCCCTCAATTACGAGAAACTCACACGAGCCAAAAGAGGACCTCACGCCGAGAGGTCCTCCAACAGAGGTCCTCACGCAGAGAGGTCCTCAGACACGGCGGAGTGGGATTGTCCGTTGCGCGCCGGTACGCCCTTCCCGTCGACACCCCCCCCCCCCCCCCCATGCGCGCGCAGAGAGGCGCTTCGTTCGCATTAGGATTAGCTGCAGCCCAATTAGTTCAGCACAACACCTGCGAGAGGTCCTCACGCTTGGCAAAGAGGTCGCTCATGGATGGCGCTCGTGGTTGCTCGTTGCGAGAGAGAGATTTTTAGCAATACCAAACAACTCTAACACTCACACGTAATTTGGGGCCTGGAGCCCTGTTTTGTTTTTCTCGTTGCGCGCCCCCCCTGACGCCGGCCCGCCCCGCGTCGCGACGGGGCCGGCATGCCCTTCCCGTCAAGACATCACTCCGTCCCGCCGGCAGATCGAGCAGCAGTGAATATACCATGCACAAGACTCAAGAGCCCCCCAAATGATATGTGAACGGGTTTGTGAGTACTCTGCAGTTAGTGTAGTAAGGGTAGCAAGTAATAATACATTACACACTCTGCCCAGGTGCAAGAGATTCCCTGCCACACCGTCGCTTTCAAGCCCTTTTATTTTCATTCACGATATACCTCACGTGCACGGAATGACGTGTGAGGGTTAGAGTTGTTTGTTATTGCTAAAAATCTCTCTCTCTTTCTTTCGGACGGGGCACCGTCTTCACTAGGGGCGGGGAAGCCGCGCTGTGTGGGCGCTTTCTCGGTAGTTTGGAGTCACTGAGCTCCGCCCGATGGACGAAACTTAGGGAGAAGAAAAACGTGCCTCGCCCCTGTTCACAGCGCCCGGTTTCTGTCGGCTCTCAGGTCGCAGCTGAGGCGAGCTCCGACTGCAGCTACGTGGTCTGGCGTGAGCTGCGCCGTTGCCGGCAACCCTTCCGCAACCGCCCCAACCCGGCCGCGCCTCCGCCTAGGCGAGCAGTATGTCCCGCCTCAACTACTTCAACACGCTCACCCAGGCGCAGAAGCTCAACCAGCTGGCGAGGCGCCGCTGCCCTCGCCACACTCCGCCCTGCTCGCAGCCCTGCTCGCCAGCCGGCCCGCAACCGCCGACGCCACGGCCGCGGCTCGTGGCCTCGCCGCCGCCGCCGCCGCTCTCGGCTCCTCCTTCCGGCCCACTGCCGCCGCCGACCTCGCCACGCCTCGCCGCTGACCGCTGCAGGTGCCGCTTCATGCAGCGGTCCGAGTTTGCGAACGGGGTGGCGGCGATCGCGGGGAAGAAGATCGTCATCGTCGGCTGCGGCGCGCAGGGCCTCAACCAGGGCCTCAACATGCGCGATTCGGGCTGCGACATCTCGTACACGCTGCGGCAGTCGGCGATCGACTCAAAGGCGCTGCCTCCCTCCTGGCCCTCGCCCCGCCGCCCGCGTGCAGCCGCCGCCCCTCGCCCGCCGCGCCGCCGTCCACGGCCGCCGCCCCGCTGCCCAGCGCCTCTCTGGGCCCGCCCCACCGGCCCTCGCCCTCACCCTTCGACCTTTTAAGCGCCATCCTCAGCCCGCTTCACCCCCGCACCGCCACGACACGACTCCTCAGCCTCCTCCACACCCCCCCGCGGCCCGCAGCGCTACTCCCCAGCGTCCTCCACCCCTCCCCACGCAGCGCGCCTCTTACGTCAACGCCACCTCCAACGGCTTCGCCGTCGGTACGTACGAGGAGCTCATCCCGCAGGCCGACGGATATTATTAATTAATTAGCATTATTAATTAATTAATTGATTGGGGACGTACGAGGAGCTCATCCCGCAGGCCGACTACTATTATTAATGCATTTAAATATTTTTTTATCGGGGGCGTACGAGGAGCTCATCCCGCAGGCCGACATGTCTTTGTCTCTGTCTCTGTCTCTCTCTCTCTCTCCCTCTCTCTCTCACTCACTCACTCTCTCTCTCTCTCTCTCCCTCTCCCTCTCTCTCTCCCTCTCTCTCTGACCCCGCAGGCGGACATGGTGCTCAACCTGACTAATATCATTAATTAACTATTAATTAATTATTAGTCAATTCTATCCCGCAGGCGGACATGGTGCTCAACCTTACGCCCGACAAGCAGCACACGTCCGTCGTCAACGCGGTGATGCCGCTGATGAAGGAGGGGGCGACTAAGATATTAATTAATATTATATTAATTAATGTTAATTAATAGGTGATGCCGCTGATGAAGGAGGGGGCGACGCTCGCGTACTCGCACGGCTTCAACATCGTCGAGGAGGCACGAGATACGGGGAGATATGGGGAGATACGGCGAGATGTTTCGCTTCTAGGGCACGAGATACGGGGAGATATGGGGAGATACGGCGAGATGTTTCGCTTCTAGGGCACGAGATACGGGGAGATACGGGGAGATGTTCCGCTTCTAGGGCACGAGATACGGGGAGATATGGGGAGATACGGGGAGATGTTCCGCTTCTTAGGGGATGCGAGTCCGGCCCGACCTCACCGTCATCATGGTTGCGCCAAAGTGCCCCGGCACGGAGGTGCGCGAAGAGTACAAGCGCGGGTTCGGCGCGCCGGCCCGCTCGTCGGCGGTGTACGCCCGCCGTGTGGACGGCGTCTCTTCACGGCCCTCCGGCTGTGAACAGGCGTGCCGACGCTCATCGCGGTGCACCCGGAGAATGATCCGCGAGGCGAAGGGCTCGAACTCGCCAAGGCGAGCGGAGATAGGGGGAGATATGGCGAGATATGGGGAGATATGATCCGCGAGGCGACGGGCTCGAGCTCGCCAAGGCGAACGGAGCATCTCGGCTGTGCCTCGGCTGTGCCTCGGCTTTATTTCGGCTTTATTTCGGCTATCCTTACACCTCGGCTGTACCTCGGCTGTACCTCGGCTTTATTTCGGCTTTATTTCGGCTTTCCTTACGCCTCGGCTGTACCTCGGCTGTACCTCGGCTACACCTCGGCCGTACCTCGGCCGTACCTCGGCTGTACCTCGGCCGTACCTCGGCTGTACCTCGGCTGTACCGCGGCTGTACCTCGGCCGTACCTCCGCCAGGCGTACGCAGCGGCGACGGGCGGAGACCGCGCCGGCGTGCTGGAGTCGTCTTTCGTCGCGGAGGTCAAGTCGGACGTGACGGGCGAGAGGAAGGGCCTAGCCTGGTTAATTAACGACGGGCGGCGTGATCGATTAGGTCAAGTCGGATCTGATGGGCGAGAAGAAGGGCCTACCCTAGTTAATTAACGACGGGCGGCGTGATCCATTAGGTCAAGTCGGATTCTGATGGGCGAGAAGAAGGGCCTACCCTAGTTAATTAACGACGGGCGGCGTGATCCATTAGGTCAAGTCGGATTCTGATGGGCGAGAAGAAGGGCCTACCCTAGTTAATTAACGACGGGCGGCGTGATCCATTAGGTCAAGTCGGATTCTGATGGGCGAGAAGAAGGGCCTACCCTAGTTAATTAACGACGGGCGGCGTGATCCATTAGGTCAAGTCGGATCTGATGGGCGAGCAGACAATCCTGTGCAGTATGCTGCAGACGGGCGCGGCCGCTTGACACGCTCCGCTATGGGTGGATGGGTCAACAGTTCAGTACGTCATTTCTCAGGCGCGGTGCTCTCGTTCGACAAGATGGGGGAGAACGGCATCGACCCGTCTTACGCCTACGCTGATTAATTAGTTGATCCTCCATCTCATCGATAATTGATTAATTAATTAGGCATCGACCCGTCTTACGCCTCTAAGCTGATCCAGTACGGGTGGGAGACGATCACAGAGGCAGCGAGATATGGGGAGATGTGGGGAGGTGTGGGGAGGTCCAGTACGGGTGGGAGACGATCACAGAGGCAGCGAGATATGGGGAGATGTGGGGAGGTGTGGGGAGGTCCAGTACGGGTGGGAGACGATCACAGAGGCAGCGAGATATGGGGAGATGTGGGGAGGTGTGGGGAGGTCCAGTACGGGTGGGAGACGATCACAGAGGCAGCGAGATATGGGGAGATGTGGGGAGGTGTGGGGAGGTCCAGTACGGGTGGGAGACGATCACAGAGGCAGCGAGATATGGGGAGATGTGGGGAGGTGTGGGGAGGTCCAGTACGGGTGGGAGACGATCACAGAGGCAGCGAGATGTGGGGAGATGTGGGGAGGTGTGGGGAGGTCCAGTACGGGTGGGAGACGATCACAGAGGCAGCGAGATGTGGGGAGATGTGGGGAGGTGTGGGGAGGTCCAGTACGGGTGGGAGACGATCACAGAGGCAGCGAGGATCACACCGATATCTGGGGAGCGCGGCATCGCGACGCAGCAGGACCGGCAACGACTCCCGCGATGTGTCTGCCTCCTCAGGCGCTCAAGCATGGAGGCATCACCGGCATGATTAATGAGTTAGCTCATTGAGACTGAATGAATCACTCAGGCGCTCAAGCATGGAGGCATCACCGGCATGATTAATGAGTTAGCTCATTGAGACTGAATTCACCACCCAGGCGCTCAAGCATGGAGGCATCGCCGGCATGATTAATGAGTTTGCTCATTGAGACTGAATGAATTACTCAGGCGCTCAAGCATGGAGGCATCACCGGCATGATGGACCGCCTCGACAACCCGAGCAAGATCAAGGCGGCGGAGCCTGCGAGCGAGCTCAAGCAGGCCAACCAGTTCGTTGATTGGTTCCTTGGCTCGTGGCTAGGCGGCGGAGCTTGCGAGCGAGCTCAAGGCGATCATGAAGCCGCTCTACGAGAAGCACCAGGACGACAACTCCCCTACCAACAGAGAACCGAACCCTCACCTCTCACCCCTCGCTCACCCCTCACCCCTCACCCCTCACCCCTCACCCCTCACCCCTCACCCCTCACCCTCACAATCCTCTAATTTTAAG
>NW_005200941.1:24500-37611 GCF_000372725.1 Emiliania huxleyi CCMP1516 | reverse complement strand
AGGAGCGCATCTCCACCGACCAGGGGGTGGGCATCGGCAGCAAGAACACCTGAGGCGTTACCCGCAGGGCTCGCGGGGGGCGCGAGGCGGGGGTGCGGGGGGGGGTGCGCGGTGCGGGCAGCGCGCCGCGTGGCTGGGAGGGTCTACCGGTCGAGGGAGAGAGGAGCGGCACGGGGGAGGGGAGGCTGGGGGTATAAGGAGACACCGCCGCCGCCACCGTCTCTCGCTTCTTGATCTCCGCCGGGAGTCGGGAGCTCCGAGACGGGCGGCGCCGAGAGCCCGAGATGGACAACCAGCGAGAGTACACACTGGGGTATACGACATAGCTGTGCGCATGGTATATAGCAGGTAGGCGTAATTTATGGGTCTCGCCTTACTCCCTGTACTCAACAAAGAGATCTAAGTTGCACCGCTCTCCGCACTCCGCTCTGGACGCGATCGCGAAGCACGTACGAACACGATCGATATGCACGTCGCGAACTGCGCACACCGCCGGCGGCGGCGCGCAGTCTCTGTGTACGGCTTTCTGATAATGTGTTCTCTGACTCGGTTCTGCTCGTTGCAGCCTCTGTCTCGATCCTCCACACTCCAGCACTCCGCTCCCCTTCGTATATGCCGAGGGTGCGCATCCTCTCTCCGACATGCTCACAGAGCAAGGCACGAAGGCACCGGCTGTGCGGCCCCGTCTCGCCCAAGTGCTCCCGCTGGATCTGCATTCGCGCCTTTGCCTCCCCCTCTCAGACTCACTGCCCCGGCGCCCACACATCGATCTTCTTGGGCAGCAGCTGGTTCGACAGGTCTTCTCCGTGGCCTAGGCAGGCGTGTTCGCCCTTGCCCCAGGTAAAGACGGCGCCGTCGGCGGTGATGGCGAGGCTGTGCATATCTCCAGCCGAGACAGCGACGACGCGCTGGCCAGCAAAGGCCTCGATCTTCTTCGGCAGCAGCTTGTTCTGCGTGTCGCCGTGGCCTAGCTGGCCACAAGCTCCCCAGCCCAAGCTCCAGACGCCGTCGGCGGTGATGGCGAGGCCGTGGTGCTGTCCAGCCGAGACAGCGACGACGCGCTGGCCGGCAAAGGCCTCGACCTTCTTTGGCTGCCACTGGTTCTGCGTGTCGCCGTGGCCCAGCTGGCAAAAGCCCCCAAAGCCCCAACTCCAGAAGGCGCCGTCGGCGGAGAGGGCGAGGCTGTGGTTGCCTCCCGCCGACACAGCGACGACGCGCTGGTCAACAAAGGCCTCGATCTTCGTGGGCTCCAGCTGGGCTTGCAGGTCGCCGTGGCCTAGCTTGCCGTAGGCTCCATCGCCCCAGCTCCAGACACTGCCATCGGCGGTGAGGGCGAGGCTGTGCGACCCTCCAGCCGACACGGCGACGACGCGCTGGTCAGCCATGGCCTCGACCTCCCTCGGCAGCAGCTGGTTCTGCGTGTCGCCGTGACCCAACTGGCCGAAGAGACCAGAGCCCCAGCTCCAAACAGCGCCGTCGTCAATGAGGGCGAAGCTGTGGCCGCCTCCCGCCGACACAGCGACGACGCGCCGCCCCGCCAATGCCTCGATCTTCTTTGGCTGCAGCTGGTTCTCCTCGTCGCCGTGGCCCAACTCGCAATCGTGTCCCTGGCCCCAGCTCCAGATAGCCCCGCTGCCAGTGAGGGCCAGACTGTGGTTGTCTCCCGCCAACATGCTCACGGCGCGCTCGCCACCCAGCGTCGACGGGAGGCGGGTCGGCGTGCTGAGCCGCGTCACGCCCTCGCCGTGGCCAAGCAGCCCTGGGCGGAACCACGGCGCAGAGCCGCACGACGAGAGCCGCCCCTCGCCGTCGATGAAGACGCTGTGATACCCGCCGGCCGCCACCCTCGCCGGCGGGTTGGACTCGCGCAGCAGCGCCGAATAGCACAGCCACCGCACGGCGCAGCCTTCGCCCTCTGGCAGCGCCGGCAGCTCGAAGCCGCGCTCTCGCGCCCACAAGCGGATGCCCTCCAGCGCAAGCGAGGCGTGGAAGAGGAGCGAGACGGCCGCAACGCGAGCGATGTCGGCGGGGTCGCAGCGAGAGACGACGCGCACGAGGAGGTCCGTGGGGAGGTCGAGGAGGCGGGCGGGCGGCGGCGTGCCTGGCGAGGGAGCGGCGGCAGCGGCCGCCGCGAGGCGGCGCGAGCGGCGCCGCGGGGCAGCCATCGAGAAAAGAATTTTGTGGAAAATTCTTTCCGGTGGGAGGGGGAGGACTACCTCGTCAACGACATCGCACCGGGACCGACACAGTCGGGGGGGCAGGCGCTGAAGGCGTACGCCTGCTGTGTGAAGAGACGGGTGGCATCGGCGGGCCCGCTGTCTGAACACAACTCGGCCTTTGATATCCGGGCGGTGCGGGACCGAATCGAGAAGGACCGGGCGAGGGGGGAGGCGACGCGACTACTGGGCAGTCTACGGCCTGATGCGGAGAGGGGGGGGGGAGAGGCGGGGCCGTCGACGGATCCGGGCCCTGCCCCCCCCCCTCCCCGAGGGGGGACGAGAGCTAGGCCCCAGTGCACCCCCTGCCCTTACCCTACCAGCTCCAAGAGCGGCGACGTCACCTGCTCCATCTGCAAGGAGGGCTTCTACCTGCAGGACGCGAGCGCCGTTGCGGACGACATCTTCCGCTTCCCGACCAAGCACTGTAAAGCGTGCCCGCCGGACGCCAACTGCGCGACCAACACCACCCTCGAGACCCTCGGCGTCCCGCGCGATTACTGGCGCGCCTCGGAGCGAACCACCGAGATCCACGAGTGCGACGCCTCCGACCACTGCAGCGGCTCGGGCGGCGCGGCGGAGACCTCCCGCCGCCTCGCGGCGTCTGGCGGCGCCGGCCCAGGCTGCGACACCGGCCACACCGGCCCGCTCTGCGAGTGGTGCGTGAGCGACGAGCAGTACTTTAGCCGCGCGGAGCGAGGCTGCGCCGACTGCCCGACGACGGGGCGGTTCGGCATCCTGGCGGGAGTCGTCGTCGCTCTCGCAGGGACAGGGCTCGTCTTGTACCGCGCCCTCTCCCGCACCGAGGCGTGGGGCCGCTTTAGACGGCGCGCCAAGCGTCGGCTCGAGATCGTCGAGTCGCAGGTGGCCGTCGGTGACAGACACCCCCCAACACTTTGACAAACACAGGTGTGGAGAAGCCTGCTGGTTCCTTAGGTCGGCTTCCAGCCCAAGTTCAAGATCCTGGTCAGCTTCTGCCAGGTCTTATCGACGCTCGGCCCTGTCTACGGCGTCCGCCTCCACGAGGACTTTACGCGCTGGACCGACTTTATGGACGCGATCAGCCTCGACCTCCTTGGCCTCACCTATCCCGACGCTTGCATCGGCTCGATGGGAGACCGGCTCCTGCTCGCAGGCTTGTGGCCGATCCTGTCTATCATGCTCGGAGGCGCCGCCTTCGCCTGCTACGCCCTCGCGGAGTGGTTCCTGTCTGGTCGCGCCGACGCCCTCTGGCGCGACCTCGTCCGCGCTACGCTGCGCCGCCTCCTCTACTGGGCCATCCTCGTCGCCTACCTCGTGCTGCCCTCCGTCTCCCGCTCCATCTTCAAGGCGCGGCAGTGCGAGTCGTTTAACATCGACGACTTGACCGGGGAGAGGCGCTCCTACCTCGTGGCCGACCTCGACGTGCTCTGCAGCGCCGACGACGACGAGTACAGCGGCCTCGACGCGTACTTCTGGGCCTTCTTCGTCTTCTGGCCGGTGCTCGTGCCGCTAGCCTTCCTCACGCTTCTGCTTTCGATCCGCTCCGAGGTGCGGGCGCAGCGCGTCAGGGCCACGGCACGAGCCTGCCGCTTCCTCTGGAAAGACTACGACCCGCGCTTCCTCTTCTGGGAGGTCGTCGATCTGGGCCGCAAGCTCTTCCTCGCTTCACTGGTGCTCTTCATCCAGACAGACGACGGCTCAAGCAAGCTCCTCCGCCTCATCGTCGCGTCTCTCGTCTCGGCCCTCTACCTCGCCGCCCTCGCCTTCGCCCGGCCCTTCAAGCGCGCCACCGACCTCTACCTCGCGTGCACCGCCAATCTAATGCTCTTGTGCTCCTTCATCTCCGGCATGGTGATTCAGCTGTGCGCGAACGCCGCGTACGAGCGTACGTGCAAGACCCTCGTCGGCTTCGAGAGCGCGCGCGGCGCGAGCGAGTTTGTCATTTCGACAGCGATGATTACTTTCATCACTGCGGTGCTCATGCTCACCGGGAGCATTGTCGCTTTGCAAACGCGGTCACGAATTGCGCAACAGCTGCAGGCCGAAGAAGATCGAGCGCTCGCAGACGCTGCGATCGAGATGCAGGGCGCGAAGTGCACTTTCGTGTTTATCGATGCGGAGGTGATTCGCTCCGGCCTCTACGAAACTTACGGCTACCAAACGTTGCCGCGACTGCAAGAGATCGAGGAGGATCATCCGGAGTGGGTGAGCAATCGGCTGCTGCAGCGGCACCTCGCCTACGGCCGCCACGAGTACCGCGACAACATCCTTGCTGTTAGCCACCGTTGGGAGCAGCCCCAGGACCCAGACGCAAGTGGATCGCATATCAAGGCTATCAGGGAGCACTTGCAATCTTCCCCAAACATCGAGCTTGTCTGGTATGATTACTGGTGAGCCCCCCGCCCCGCCCCGCCCTCCCCCCATAGTTCCTCTTCCTCACACATGTCCCATCGACTCAGGTGCATGCCTCAGGGCAGCAGGACGCCCACCGAAAAGGTTGACTTTAAGCGGATGCTGATGAACGTCTCCCTTACCTCTGCGTGAGCATGCTCTGACGTGACACAATCGCGATAAGACAAGCGGACCAACACAATCTAGGTCAACATCATCTACCTTGGTTCCTCCGTCCTCATTCTCCAGGAGCTGTCGTACATGTCCCGCTTTTGGTGCGTTGCCCTGTACTGCTTTCTCTGATGCCCGAAGCCTGAGCGTCCCTCGTTCATGTACAGGACTCAGTTCGAGGCGTGAGGGTGCTGACTTTCTCTTGCAAATGTTGTTCTGCAAGGTACCTAAGGATATGATGCCGGCATAATAGGCGTGGTGCTCCATGCAGGAGGCGTCTATTGAGGGACTCCAGCCCGCTCCAGCTGCGCGGCGGCGCTGCACTGTCGTGCCCATCCTCCAGGCCACAGACGGCATTGCCGCAGAACTCATCCGGATGTGGGCAGGCGAGCACAGCGGAGCTAGCTTGAGCGGAGGCACTTCCTCTCTGAGTAGCTCTCTGCGCACATCTTTCTTGAGAGTCGTCTGCACTCTATCTAGGCCGGAGTGTGGACGAGGCCATCGAGACGTTGGCAAGCCCCGATGTGACCGTCACGAACCAGAGCGACAAGGAGCTACAGCTGTACAAGCTGCGCGAGCTCGACTCGCTGGTTGTGGAGGCGGTCCGGCAGTGCACGACCACGAGCAACCACGATGCCTCACGCCGAATCACTGTCGCGTGAGTTTCTGCCGCCGCGCGCGGTGACTTGACTTCTCCGGTCCTCGAGACGGTTGTTGCCCGCGAGTCGGAAACGAAATTTCGTGTTGGAGAGTGTGAACTCAAACCTTACATCCTGACCGTAGCCTGACCGTCCTTGTGTAACCGTCTCATGTTTGGTTTGGTCCTGCCGCGCACATTGTCATCGACTTGTATCCAACCAACTTACTTGGTGGCTGTGGTGATGTAGCGATGGTGTGGGTCTCTAGTGACCTATACAGCTCCTCCGTGTTCCGTCTCCTGACATTTCGGCTTTGTTCTCTTTCTTTCTTTCTATGGCCCACCCCTCTCGCCCAACACCATGCCACACCGCCGGGTGCCCACTCGCTGGCCAGGCTGGTCTCTCAACTCTCCCTAGCCATCTACCCGTTCGCCTTGAGCCACGTCTCGAGCGTCGCCCTGCCCACGCCTCCCGCCAGCAGCGCCTCCGCCAGCGGGTCCGACGCGAGCGACGCGCCTACGAAGGTTCCGAGACGGTTCCGAGACGGTTCCGAGACGGTTCCGAGAAGGGGAGGGGGTCCGACGCAAAAGCTGCCACTGAGGCGAACAGGGTAGAGAGGAGAACGGCGCGCATGAACCATGATGTTCTTGGCGGTGATTGCTCGGTGGAAAAATACAAAAAAAGGAAGGTGTTAGTTTTTGTATTCTATTTGCTCGAGATGAACGCGTCTATGAATATTTCGACCCTCGGCACGAGCAAGACCAAGAGGCCGCGCGTGTCTGTCCGTAGGTGCCCCGCTCCGACACTGGAGGTCCCGCCTCCGGGGCAGGGCCCCAGCTGGGAAGCCACGCAGGGTAGCTGAAGGCCTTCAAATCCTCCGCGGCGTAGGCGGTGACAAGTGCCGCGAGCGCGTCTGTGTAAAACTTGCGGAGCGTCAGGCAGGTGCCGGTGTTGTGCCCGCTGGCCGCCTGGCAACGGCGCTTTGGTAAACTTGCTGAGGCGTTGACCGTGACGCTGCGAACAGACAGTGTCTCCGCGCACGACTTATTGGGAGCCCGCCAGAAGCACCCTCCAGGCCACCTGCGGCTTTGGGTCCAGCGCGCGAGCCGGTTGTCCCTGACCCAATCCGCATACCAATCTGTCTGCTGCTCCAACTTGAGCACGGTGTAGTAGTCCTGCCATGGCCGGCCCCACCGGTACTCAGGACGCAGGCAGTGGCGCGGCGAGGAAGTGATCGGCTCCAGATGATCACTTGCAAAACCCTGGAGCTGGCCGCCGCCGTGGAGCTTACCGCCTAGACCCGGCGGCTTGGCCGTGAGCTGAAGTACAAAATCGGCGAAACTCTCCGGAGTCGGCTGAAACGCCCCGTACCTCGCATGGCTACTCCCATTCGGGCCGAAAGGCAGGTGGAGGTGCGCCCGAGCGTCTTGGTCGCGGTGCGAGCCACCTGATGACGGAGCCGCCACCTGGCCCAGGAAAGCGGAGAGCAGCCGCTCGTAGGGATTCCGGACAATCAAATAGGCCCGTTTCGTGGCGTTGCCGGCCTCGCCGGGAGCAGGGTTCCTGCATGAGGTGCCGAGAATAGTGCTGCGCGCCTGGTTATTCCACAGGTCGCCAGCTGCAAAGCGGAGGAGCTTGTCGGTCGTCGAGAAGCTGCACTTGGTTGGCACGCACATCTCGAGATAATTCCCGCCCGGCAGGCCGATCGGGATCCCCGGCCAGCTGTAGGACCCGGCACTGCACTGATCGAATCCGATTCCTCCGCCCCTTTCAAGGATCGCTGCCGCAGGTGTCATCGTTGTATTCAGCGGGGCTAGCGGCGGAGGCGATGGCGGCGGTGTCGGAGGCGGCTCGACGGCGACGAGCGTGAGAACCACCCAGCCAAACACCGCGTTGGCGACAACAGAGATCAGAAGGGCGACGACAGAGATCAGAAGGGCGACGACAGAGATCAGACGGGCCGGGCCATGTGAGCACGAACGGCGCGACGACGACACCGATGCGACCGAGCTTGAGCGCTCGAGGCGTGGCCGGAGTAGAGACGGCACCGATGCGGCCGAGCTTGAGCGCTCGATGGTAGGCTTGAGCATGCGAGTCCTGTTGGAAACGATGCTGGTTACACGATGCTGATTGGGAGAGCATTACGGCGTGGCAGGGAGTTGCAGAGGCGCGGGGCGAGCGACGCCGACGTGGCGCAGTGGGTGCTGACGGCACGTTAGCGATGTTTGTGCGAGTCCGAGCTGATGGGGCTGTTGAGTGCGCGTGAGCGCGGTGGCGTGTGTGCGCCTGTTTTCTGCAGAGGAGCACACAAAGGTCTGTTCGGTGAGACGCGGGTAAAGGAGCAATGCGATCGCCGTGCAAGAAAAAAGTGCCACGGCCTCCAAGTGCTCCTGGATGTGAGGCTGCCAACTGCACTCCAAGTGCTCCAAGATCTAACATCCAAGTGCAGCAATCCCAATTGATTGAGGTGTGGCGTGCTCGCTTAGCTCAGTTGCGGCAAGGGAGGGGCACGAGGTCGAGACGTCCTTCCAATTATGTGTGTCCTTTCCGCTCCGAAAATTGTTATTTTCTCAAGAGCAGAGAGTCACGCAGGGCGAGACGAGGGAGGGAGCAGGACGTTGCGGAGATCAGCAGGAGGATGTACGACGAAGAGATTAGGAGCAGCATCAGGGACCCGAGGGACCATGTGGAAGACGGCTAGTGCTAGCCCCCCATCGGGAGGACTACCCGAGGCGGCGCGAGCGGCGGCGCGGCGGGGAGGACATCGCGAAAGAAACTCCCGCGGGAAGCGCGCGCTGGTTTTCTTCTTTTTGCATCCTCGCCGCCCTACGCGCCGCGTGGGGCACCGCTGTGCGAATGGAGCCGAAAGCCCACCTCGGTCAGAGTTACAACAAACAACCCGACGTGGACGCGGACAACATTGGCAAGGACGGCACGCACTATTGCGGAGACGTCAAGGTCGTCTGTTCCCTCAGCAGCAGCGGGGAGCACGGTCGGAAGGGCGCTTTTGTCGCTTTCGGCAACACTGAATCATTCTACCGGAACATGGTCATGGGGCATGGGCCCTACTGCGAGGAGGGAGAGGGAGGTGGCAGGGGGGCAGGGAGAGGGGGGGGGAGAGGAGGGGGGGGGGGGGAGGGGGAGGGGTACCGGGGGGGAGGCATGGAGGGGGAGGGGTACGGGGGGGGCGGCATGGAGGGGGAGAGGAAGAGCAAGGGCGAGAGAGGGCAAGGGACTGGGCGCTGGCATACCAGGGGGGGCAGGGTGGTGGGCGGCGACCGCCGCATACCGTCCTACGGCGGGGACTATCGCTACGCCAGGGAAGACAAGGGCGTCGAAGTGCAGCTGCTGCTGTTCGAATCGTTCGGCGGGTTCGGAAAGGGGGTCCGTGAGATCCTCCGGAAGGCGGCGGACGTGCTACAGAACAAGCTGACGCGGGCCCAGTACCTCGATGAGGTGATTTGGACCACCAAGAGCTGGCTGGGGCTGCAGAAGCAGCGCATCTCAGTCGTTCTTCACACGGCAATCGCAGAGCAGGTTGTGAATGAGCTTGCCTGTGGCGGGGGTGGGCGGGCGCACGAACGGCGTTGCTCCTCAATGGGCTGCGGCACGAGCAAGGTCCTCCCATCGGCCACCGATCTCGGCGTGGAGAAGTACAAGCTGAGGCTGTGGCGCAAGCACGGCGGCGGCGACCTGGAGCCGGTCCTCGCGAGCGGCGCCGTCGCCCTCCTCGACGCGCAGTGGATCATCAGCCACGCCGAGGCGGGCGGCGTCCTCACCCACCGCCAGGCGCTGCCCAAAGAGGCCTTCCTCTCCCTCGCCGACCTCGTCGAGGCGACCGAGCATGACGGCTGGCTTCCCGTCGGAGCGCTCTCCTATCCGTGGCTGACTAAGGACCACCCGGACCCGATCGGAGCCAACCTCTCCCGCGTTGCAAGGGCGCTTAAGGCCCTGCTCAGCCATCCCGACATCACGCGTCTCGGCGTCTTTTGGGACTTCGGCTCGCTGCACCAGCACCCCGACCCCGCCAACAGCGTCATGCGCACCGAGGAGCAGAACGCGCTCTTCAAGCAGGGGCTGGGCTGCCTCGGCACGCTCTACTCACACCCGCACACATACGTGCTGCGGCTGACCTCCTTCCCCGACGGCTACGAGGCGGAGGACCAGGCCGAGGGCACCAACGTGGCCAAGTACTTTGACCGCGGCTGGTGCGCCACCGAGAACGCCTGGTCGAGCCTGACCAAGGCCAGCGCCCTCTCGCTCGACCTCGGCAAGATGCGCGACGGCGAGGAGTACGTCTACTGCAGCCTCATTGGCGACTGCACCCAGGAGGGCGGCCGGCGCCCTCCGCTGCTGCCGTCTGCGTTCGCGGCGGAGCTGGAGTCGAAGAGCTTCACCAACGGCAAGGACGACAAGCCGCTGGTGAAGCGGCTGTACGAGGCCGCCTTCAAGGAGCAGTTTGGCAAGGCGACTCGTCTGAACTACCGCGGCCTCGGCTGGGGCGACGCGGAGGCGGCGCAGCTGGCGGAGGTGCTCGCGAGCGGGGCAGCGCCGCGGCTCGAGGAGCTCTATCTCAACCGCAACGAGATTGGCAGCGAGGGCTGCAAGGCGCTGGCTGCCGCCCTCGGCAAGGAGTGGGCAGCGCTGCGGCTCGAGGAGCTATATCTCGCGACTACAACGAGATTGGCGACGAGGGCTGGACGGCGCTGGCCGCCGCCCTCAAGGAGGGGGCCGCACCGAGCTTGAAGGCGTGAGATGCCACCCTCGCCACACGCCCCTCCCCCGCCCAATGCTCATCGCACCTTCCCTCGCGTGCAGTTGCTCATGGTGGACAACGAGAAGCAGCCTGAGCTGGTGGCCGTGTGCAAGGAGCGCGGCATCGAGCTCAGCTGAGCCTCTCCAGCCCCAGCTGGCCGGGTGGCGGGCAAAAGAAAAGGCGCGGCGCCCTGCGGGACCAGCACCAGCACCAGCACCGGCACCAGGACCAGCACCACCGCGCGCGAGCACGGCAGTCCCAGAGAGTAGCAGCACAGGCTAGTTCCATTTCACTGTGGCACAGCTCGCGCGTCTGAAAACCTTGATTTTGGTCTTTGTGCCATTTTGTCCCTCTCGGTGCCTTCCAGAGGAAGCTGCCCCCGCCGAGGAGAAGGTTGCACACAGCAGGTGTGGCGCGGTGACCGGTGTGCAACCGTCCACCCCGCCTGCCTCTGCGCGTAACCTGGTTTGTGGAGCTCCCGCACCTTTCCTAGAGAGCACGGCATTCGGGGCCATGATGTCGGTTCCCCACCGGACTTTTTTTGTAGTGGAGCGAATTAAGGAACCTTTCTGCTGTAACCAACACTGACATCGCTCTCCTCTATTCAGACCAGATGGTGAGTCTTAACTGTAAATTACCGTCAAAAAGCTGTCAGAACGGCTGTCAGAACACTGTCAGAACGTTGTCAGAACGCTGTCAGAACGCTGTCAGAACGCTGTCAGAACACTTTTGTGGGTAGGGTACTGTCAGAACGTTGCCAGCACGCGAGAGCGGGCCAAGTGTGAACATCTGCAAGACGCGAGCGCCGCCGCCTCGCCGATCGCCCCCGCCTTTGCAGGCTCCTTCGCGGGCGCGGCGCCAGGCGGCGGCGGCGCCCGCTCGAGCCCATCCCGCTGATCTGCCTCGGCTGCGGGCACCGCCTGCTCGGCCGCCTGGCCAGGGCAAGGCGAGCGGCGGCTGGGCTGCGGCGAGGCCGCACTGCCGACGTTAAGTCTCGCTGCCACTGCTGCTGCTGTTGCTTTGGCGGCGACAAGCGCGTCTCTGCGGCGCGTGTCTCGGAGGAGCAAGGGCCGTTTGGCGGTGGTGCCAAAGGACGGCGCGGCGGCGTCGCAAGCGGCACGTTCGGTCCCTCGTGACCCGAGGCTGCCGTCTTGGAAGCAGCCTTCGCGTCTAACTGGACTGCCGGGCCCGCACATCGCACATTGTGCTGCGGCGCTTCGGCGTGGCTGCTGCCGGGCCGCAGCTTCTTCGGCTCTGTCGCGGGGCTCCAGCCTGCGCCGCAGACCATCGCAAGAGCGCGTTTGCTGCCTCGAGGCCCCGGCATGATGGCGGCCTTGGCGTGCTCCTGTCGACGGTTACAGCTGTTTGCGCTCCCGCTTGGTGGGATGCGCATTTCTTTTTAAATTGTCAGAACAGATTGGGTGTGTGGCAGCCAGCTGGCTGTGTGTCTTGTGAGCTTGTTTGTGTCTGTGTGTCGCTCGTGCGTGTCGTCATCATCTGTCTTGCGTCCACCCATACCGCGTTGGTGTCCAGTCCGAGCCTGGCTGTTCTTCACCTTCCTACCTACCTACCTACAGATTGTCAGAACAGGCGAACTTGGACTCGAAGTTGAAAGTTGAAGTTTGTGTCAGAACGGGGACCAAGTTTGTGTCAGAACAGGGCCTACGTACGCCTCAACGTGAGAGTGTCGCCTTGGCGCTTGGGAGGACGTGCTGTGTGTTGAGTCCGTCCGTGGCTCGGAGGGAGACTTCAAGACAGGAAGAGGGAAGGAGCGGGGCAACTGGGAACGTCAGAACCCCTGAGCTGTGAAGAGAGGGGAGGATTTTGCGCTGTCAGAACGCTGTCAGAACGCTGTCAGAACGCTGTCAGAACGCTGTCAGAACGGCCAGGTCTCTGTCAGAACAGGTGCGGGAGCTCCACAAACCAGGTTGCGTCCTGGGGAGGGACAAAATTGTCGGGCCGACGGAGACGACCTCGACGCCGCTGAGATCGGAGAGCAAGCTCTGACAGGTCGCACGTGTCGTCGCTCCTTTGACGCCTACGTGACTCACCCGTGCAGATCACATCAGGACACGGTCTCCACGCGCTCGGCCTCCGACGCCTGCGACCCGTCTCTGGTCAGGTGGCACGACGCTCATCGCGCCCGCCAGCGCTGCCGTGCAGGTTGCCACGACGAGGTCGAGCACGCTTCTATACGCTCGCCGAGCCTTCCTTTCCATCCCATTAGGCAGCCATCGCAGTGAAATTCTTCTTCTTCAGCAATGGCAGGCCGCGGCGCACTCGAGCGGGTATTCGTCGGCCTCTGCCGCCGGACGGAAGGCTGCTGCCTCCCAGCCGGCCACAGAGGCGCCTGCGACCTGCGCGAGGTGGCCGAGGTCGACTACGAGGTTGAGTGCATCCGCGAGCAGAAGCGGCGCCGTGGCAAGCTGACGTTCGTGGCTGGCCCTCCGCCCGCGCCCGCCGCCGGCCGGCCTTGCCACCATTCCACACCGCGCGTCCGAGAGCTCCTTCCGATCGGCGAGCCTGGGCTGCGGCAGCGCGCCGCGAGAACCGCCGGCATCCGAAGCGACACGTACCAGGGCGCTGACATCCCGCGTGCGCCGCCGCAGGTACCTGGTCAAGTGGCGCGGCTGGCCGGACGAGGACAACACGTGGGAGGCGGAGGACGCGCTCGAGGGCTGTCCCGACGTCCTCGCCGCTTGGCGGGCGAGGCAGCACGCCGAAGAGACGGCGGCGGCGGCGGCGGCCGGCGGCAGCGGCGGCGGCAGCGGCGGCGGCGGCAGCGGCGGCGGAGGCGGCGGCGGAGGCGGCGGCGGCGGCGGCGGCGGCGGCAGCGGAGGCGGCGGCGGAGGCGGAGGCGGCGGAGGCAAAAAGACGACTAGCAAACGGGCGCGTCGAGGCGACGGCGCGGGTGGCGACGCGGGTGGCGGTGCGGCTGCGGCGGAGGCGAAGCGCCC
>NW_005200941.1:23253-24400 GCF_000372725.1 Emiliania huxleyi CCMP1516 | reverse complement strand
CGGTGGCTCCTGTATGAGTCCCCATATGACCATGTGATTTCGTTGCCTTCCTTGACTCCTTTCTCTGCAAACAGGACCATCACTTGCGCAGCGACCTAGACGAAGAGGCCTCGTCGTAGCCGACGAAGAGGATGACGAGGAGGCCGCGGCTGCGCCTGCGGCGCCGGTGCGGCGTCGGGGCCGTCCTTCGAGGGCTACGGAGCTGCAGGCGGCGGACGGCACTCTCTCCCGTGCTGCAGAGGTGTGAACGGCGTCTCTTCACACCCGCGGGTGTGAACAGGCGGAGGTGGAGGCGCTGCTTACCCCGCCGCCGCCGCCCCTCTCCTCCTCCGCCGCGGCAGCGGCCGCGGCGTTTCGCACCGCTTACCCCTCCGCCGCCGCCTCTCCCAACGGAGGTTCTGCCACCTCCGCCGCTGCCACTGGCGCCGCCCCTGCCACTGCCACCGGCGGCGGCGGCAGCGGAGGAGGGGAACGGGGTGGAGAGTGGAGAAGTGCTTCGTTCCGCCTCGGAGTGAGGTACGGGGGAGGCTGGGCAACGCACGGCGCTCCTCAGTCTATAGAGGCTTCGCGCCGCGCCGGCCCAGAGAGGGCGGCGGCGGCGGTCGCGGCAGCGGTCGCGGCAGGCGGCGGCGGCGGCAGCGACGAGCCTTCGCCGGCACCTAAGAAGCGCCGCGCGGCCGCGGAGAGGGCGGCGGCGGCGGTCGCGGCAGGCGGTGGCGGCGGCGGCGGCAGCGACAGCGGCAGCGACAGCGACGAGGGCGACGAGGACGACGCGGAGGCGTCACCGGCGGCGGCGGCACCGGCGGCGGCGGCGCGCTCTAGATGCGATACGTTCTTGAGCAGTTGGTCCGAGGCTTGCCACGCCCCTCTCCCCCCCGCGGAGCTGAGGGGCGTCTCCGCGCGGAGTCGCGCGAGCGCGGGGCCCTCTCTATGCCTTCTTCCACCTCACTCCCTGCCATCAGCACGCTGGCGGTCCTACCACAGAGGATGGTATGGCTGGTGGTGGGCAGGACGCACGATCAGCGCGGCACTTGTGTGTGCTCACACGGCCACACTGCGGGGAGGGGGGGGGGGGATGCCCGAGCCATGCACGTGTGTGCGTCTGTGCGTGTGTGGGACTGACGCTGCTCTCCTCTGCGCGGGGCTC
>NW_005200941.1:20268-22071 GCF_000372725.1 Emiliania huxleyi CCMP1516 | reverse complement strand
CCGGCGGGGGTCGAGACGGCGGCGTGGCGTCCGCGACGGCGGGACGACGCGGCGCCGGCAGGGCGCGCGCGACGACCGCGCTGTCTTTACGCAAGGGCGGCGACGCGAGGAAGCGGCGGCGCAAGGGTGGTGCCCGCGTGTGGAGCGTGGCGATGGGGGGGTGGGAGGAGGAGGAGGACGAGGAGGAGGAGTATATGGCGGGGGCGGAGGAGGGGGAGGGGGAGGGGGAGGCGATGGAGGCGGAGGCGGGGGCGGGGGCGGGGGCGGAGGGAGGGGAGGGGGAGGGGGACGCGGGCGGCATCGACGCGGAGAGCGCGGCGGAGGCGGCGGTGCAGGCGGCGCTCCTCTCGGGTAATCTCGGGTGATCTCGGGCGATCTCGGGCGATCTCGGGCGATCTCGGGCGATCTCGGGCGATCTCGGGCGATCTAGGGTGATCTCGGGTGATCTCGGGTGATCTCGGGTAATCTCCGGTGATCTCGGCGTTGCACAGGCGCAGTTCCGCGCGATCACCGAGTCGGTGCAGGGAGGGCAGGCCTATGAAAAAAGAAATATACCTCGGCGGCACGTGGATTTCTTTGTTCATAGGCGCAGGGAGGGCACGCGGCCCTAGAAGCGGGAGATCTCCCCACATCTCCCCCCGTATCTCCCCATATCTCGCGGCCAGAAGCGGGAGGCGTGTTCCTGTCTCCCAACCAGCGCCCGAGAGATGTATCCGCCGTATCCGCCTCCCCTCCGTGTTCGCGCGAATATGCACATGTGCATGTGCATGTGCATGTGACAACCAACAAGCCAACCTCGTACCATCGGAGCTCCTGTCGTCTAGACGTGGAGACGCGAGGGTCGCCCCCCCCCCCCCCCCTGGCCCACCAACTCTTGTGGTCCTGTGTGGTGATGTATACGAGTAGTGCTCTGCACACACTGCACAAGACCGTCTACTCACTCCCTTGAGGTTGGCGCCTTCAGCCCGCAGGCACGGGGCGGTGATGGCGATCATCGGCGATGGCCCTTCTCTGGGAGGGGGCGGAGGCAGCGGAGGCGGAGGCAGCGGCGGCGGCGGAGGCGGCGGAGGCGAAAGCGGAGGCGAAAGCGGAGGCGGAGGAGGCGGAGGCGGAGGAGGCGGCAGCGCAGCTCGGTCTGCGTGGCGGCTAGCCGTTGGCGCGGGCGGTGGCGGCAGTGGCGGCGGCGGCGGCGGCGGCGGCGGCGGCGGCTGCAGTGGTGACGGCGGCACCAGCGCTGGCGGCTGCTCCTCATCCGTGGTAGAGGCGAGCGATCGGTCGGATGCGGCCGGGTACCCGACGGGCGGCGGGTCGGCGAGCGGACGCCGCGTGACCTCGCTAGCCGGACTCGCTCAGGGACGGGCGGGCTTCGCCTCCGCCTCTTGCGCCCTCTCGCTGTGAACGGCGCCTCTTCACCGCGCGGCGGTGTGAAAAGGTGGGCCTCGCCTCCGCCTTTGGGCCTTCGGGCTGTGAACGGCGCCTGCTTTCGGGCAGCGGGGCGGTGGCGCCGGCGGGGCGGCTCCTCTCCTTGCGACCCGTCGTTGGCAGCGGCGCCACCGCGCGGCCAGCGTCGCCGGTGCATGGAGGCTGCGGCGGCACCTAACGCCCCAAGAGTGCCCCGAGAGTCCCCCCCAATGAGGCGGGCGTGTCGCCCGGACGTGCAGGTTGCTTCGTCTCCGCTCCGAGCGGGAACTCCCCATCCTGAAGGCCGAGAGCGATAGCAGGCTTCGGCACCCGAAAAGACCCCTGCGATGGGGTGGAGGCCAAGGGACCCAAGGACCGGCCCCCGGCGACGAAGGCAGGGGC
>NW_005200941.1:5960-20168 GCF_000372725.1 Emiliania huxleyi CCMP1516 | reverse complement strand
ATTTTAAAGGCTTCAGGATTCCTTTAACATTTAAGTTGGAATTTTGGAGCCGGAATAAAAAAATTTGACCCCAGGAAAACCTATTATGGACTACGAATTCAGGCCAAATTGCGGAAACTAACCCCTCACAAAAGGGAAAAAAAAACCGGTTCCGGGGCCCCCCCTTGAGGTTGACCGGTATGAATAAGCTTAATAGAAGGGCCCCGCGTTGGGGTGGGCGGGGCAAGGGACCGAGGGACCGGCGCGCGCGGAGCGAGGCGGGGCGGGCGGGCGAGAGCGCGGGGCGGCGCGGGCGGCGGCGGCGCGGGCGGCGGCGGCGCGGGCGGCGGCGGCGCGGGCGGCGGCGGCGCAGGCGCGGGCGGCGGCGGCGGCCGAGCAGTGCGGGCAGAGGCGGCGTCTGAGACGGAGAGCGAGGGAGGCAGCGACGACGACGACGACGAGGAGGAGGAGGAGGAGGAGGAGGAGGGGGAGGAGACCGAGGTGGAGGCTGACGACGACGTCGAGAGCGCACCAGCGCGCGCGTCTGCTACAGCACTGTCCCGCACCATCTCCGAGTGTTTTGCGCCGGCGCCGCTGCTCGCCGCCCTGTGCGACGCAGTCCTTCGTGAGCGGCGTCTAATTCACAGCTCTCCGGTGTGAGCAGGCGCCGCTGCTCGCCTCCCCGTATGACGCCGCCCTGTGGAGCCGGCCGTTACCAGCCGTCGCCATCGTCAATTTCGCAGACCTACCGCCGCGGCCACTGGCGGGCAGCCCTAGAAGGGGAGGGGATGTTCTCTTCCGTGTGTCCCAACTAGCGCTCGAGAGGAGACTCACTCCGCCGCACTCCGCCGTACTCAGCCGTGTTCGCGGGATTCACACCCGGCTCTATTCAAGGGGTGCTTCTCAGGAGAGGCCGTCTTCACACCCCTGACCTCTGCGTATTCACGCTACACAACCCCAAGCCCAAAGACGCACACGCACAGAGAGTCGAGAAGGGAGAGAGGGTCTCGACGGCAGTCAGAAGGCAGCACCGGGTCCCGGGAAGGCGAATGCGAGGACGGCCTCTAGTGCGAGCTCTAGCGTGTACACCCCTGCTGGCTGCCCATACCCCCACGGTACCCGAACCCTAGGCCATACCCCCACGGTACCCGCACCCTAGGCCATACCCCCACGGTACCCGAACCCTAGGCCATACCCCCACGGTACCCGCACCCTAGGCCATACCCCCACGGTACCCGAACCCTAGGCCATACCCCCACGGTACCCGAACCCTAGGCCATACCCCCACGGTACCCGAACCCTAGGCGGGCAGCCCTCGTGGCTGGGTGCCGGCTCGCTTCGCGTGGGTCCCCCGCTCCCGCCGCCCGAGACCCGTCCTCGACCTTTCCTCGACCTTTCCTCGACCTTTCCTGGACAAGTCCCGCAGGCGCCTCCTCCCGCCGCCGAGGACATCTGCGACGTTTGCGGTGGCGCCTCCGCCCCCGGGGACGCCCTCCTAGGCTGCATCGACGCGTGCGGCCGCCTCTTCCACTTCGGCTGCCTCGACAACCCGCCCAAGCGGCGGCCGAGGAGCGGCGCGTTGCTTTGCCCCGAGTGCCGCGCGGCGGCGCCTGCCAGGGCCCTCAAGGAGGCCCTCAAGGACTCCCCGGCTCAGAAGCGGGCGCGCAAGGCGGCGCCCAAGGAGGCGCGGCCGCTGTCCGAGCGCGAGACACTAGTGAGTGAGGCTAGTGAGTCGGCGATTAGCAGGCGCCGCCGCTCTCCGAGTACGAGCGCGAGCGGCAGAGGAACATCGAGAGCAACCAGCAGAAGCTGGTGAGCGAGCCACGCCCCGGGGCGCGGCGCGCAACCTCGGGCAATCTCGGCGCATCTCGCACAATCTCGGGTAGGCGGAGCTTGGCCTCGAGCCTGCGGTGCCGACCAAGTCGCGGCCGAGGGGCGGGCGGGCGCGCGGGCGCGGGCGAGGCACAGGCGACGAGGCGTGGCGGCCGGGCGCCGGCTCGTGAGGCGCGCAGCGGTCCATGGCGGTGGCGAGCCCTCTCCGGACTCCGGCGCCGCGTGCGCACCAGTCAGCGGGCGCTAGGCTCGAGTGAGCACTTGTGGACCGACGCGTACACTGCCGCACCGCCCCCTTCCTCGATCATGCGCGTTTGCATTTATCCGGTCCGTGTTTATGTTACTGTGATCTCTTGCCGTGCGTGCCGCGAGTACGTCTCAGTGTAAGCCTAGGTATATGAAGGGGGCAAGAGGAACACACACGCTCGCCGAGTGGTAGGGCCAACCCTCGCTCTCTACGATTACAACGCTGGTCCGTGGCCGCTGGCGCTGCCGCACGCGCCGCTCGCGCCCGGGCCCGAGAGAGACTGCGTCGCCGTCGGGGTGCCTGCAGGTGAAGGCTGAAGTCCCGCGGGCGGGCGGGGCTCCCCCGGGCAGGGCCCGCCCCGCACGGCTTCAGCGTTTACTTTCCTCATTAGAGTTGCGATACCCACATCGGGCCAAAGGCCGCCAAACATGCATCACCACCTCGCCTCGGCCGACGTCTTGGTCCCCGAGGGCGGCAGCATGGCAATGACCGCGACCGTGTCGCCGTGGTGCCAATTGATCAGCTTCTCGGCCTTGTCGCGCGGGTTGAGCACGAGGGTCTTGCCGTCGACGAGGTAGCCGATCGCGATCTCGCCATAGGCGAGCGCCTATACATGTGCATGCGCATGTCACGGGACGCCGTGGCTAATGCGATTCCGACTGAGACGAGCACCTTGGAGGCGAGCTTGAGGAAGCTGCAGCACCTTCCGTCCTTGACATACTTTGTTGACGGGTGGATGAGGAGGCTCGGCCCCGTCGACTCGAGGAGGGTATTCAGGATCGGGCTCACCTGTGGGGCAACGCAGTATCAGCGCCCGGCGGCAGAAAGGGAGCTCAGTGGACTGCGGCGTAAAGGGTTGAGTGCGATGGCGGCTACGATGACGGCGGCGGCGGGTCTTGGTTGGCGCGGCGTCGGGGCGGCGTCGGGCGGGCATGCCTCGGCCCGCTCGGAGATCATCGCGACGATGCGTGCGACCAGCTCATTGGATGCGACAAAGTCGCCTTCGGCGAGGCCGCTCGCCCGCACGTTGCGCTGGAGTGAGATATCTCTCAGCTCGGTGACCACGGTGCACTCCGAGTTGAGCTCGCGTGATGCGCGCCGGCGGCGGCCGCTCCGGTGGCTCTGCCGGAGGGTGTGCCAATGAGAGGGGGAAGCGCCGCCCGCCGACGTGGGATTGGCGTCGTCCAGCCGCGGGCGACGGTCCGACGCGAGCTCGAGCGGAATTCCCTCGGCGAGCGGCGGCAGCGTGGTGGTCGGGTCGTGGCACCAGCGCCGCTGTATGTCGCGAGTAAGCATCAGAGCAGCGAGGGCGAGCGAGTCGGCGTGGGTCGGATCGCCGCTTTGGCCGTGGTCCGAGAGGATGAGGATCGCGTCGCACGCGAGCAGCGGCAGCATCTCGAGGGCGTGCCTGCTGACCACCGACTCGACGATGTGAGTCAGCGTCAGGTTCTGCAGACCGTCCCGCCGGTGCCGGCCATCGGCGTTCATCTGGAGCTCCCGCTCGTCGAGCGGCAGCTGCGCGGCGATGGTGAGAGTAGAGCCGTGCGGCGCAATCTCATCCAGGTATGCAACCATGTCCGCCACGTCGTTGCGCCAGCCGAGGAAGAGGTAGTGTTGCGCACGGTCAGCCCCAACCAGCCCGTGGCCGCGCGGTGTGTGCTCCTCCTCCGAGTCGTCCTCCTCTTCCTCGCTCGGCTTGGCGCCTGGCGAGATGGGGCAAGGGGTGCGGCGAGCTGTGCGGAGGCATTGCACGACGTGGGAGGATTCTACGTCGCCCCCGCTCTCTTCCCCTCTCTTGCCTCACTGGCTGTGGCATCTCGGCTGCATCTCGGCCGCATCTCGGCGCACCGCGCGGGGTGGTGGTGGTGGCGCTGGGGCCGAGTGGAGTCACCCGCGGGCCGTACGTGTCGTCGTCCTCGGCAATCACAATCACCTGGCGACATTCGCACTGAGCTTAGCCGAGATTCGCCGAGCCCAAGCCGAGATAGCACGAGCACCTCATCGTGGTCGTCGACCAACTCATCGGGGCCGGGGATGAGGATGATGCTGCCGTTGCGCTTGCGCAAGCCGATGGGTACAGCGCCCTCAAGCGTATCCTCGAGGAAGATGGAGTGGAAGGAGCGGCCAACCAGATCGGGCCAGGCGCGGAGGTAGAACTCGTCGCCCTCAAAACCGAGGAGCGACTCGAGCACCGACGCGAGTGCTGGCTGGCGGGCGCAATTGATCATCATGCGGCCGATGGTGTCGTTCGCAACGACGCACTCAATCGGGTGCCGCGCGACGAGCCGCACGTTCTCCACGTTGTCCACGTCGCGCACCTCGGCGACAATATGGCCGGCGAGCTTGGGAAAGGCGGAGAGGGCGACGACGGTGCGCATCACTTTGGCGTCAGACTCGTCCGCCGAGATATCGAGGTCGGCGAGGATGACGACTGACTTTGCGGTTGGCGCACAGACCTTGAGCAGCGACTCCGCCTGTACCACAGAGGGAGAGGTGATGAGAAGGCCGTCCGGATGACCAAGCACGTTCCCCAGGAGATTGGCCGCGCGCGCGTCAGCACGGCGCTCGTTTTTGCCGCCGCGCGCAAAGGGGTCTCGGCGAGTGGGTGTGGAACTCACCTCGCTGCTCGACCAGACACCCTTCGCATCGGCCCATGCCTGCCACGTCTCCGGAGGACGGGGAGGTCAGGCCGGGCATGCCGCGCCCGAGGCGGCGGGCCGTCCGGGCGGGCAATGTCGACGAGTTCCTCAACCTGGCCAAGACCGTGATGGAGCAGTGCGATGTGCGCTCGACGCGGCCCCAGTCGGCGCCCGCCAACCTGCTCACCCCGTCGTCGGTCGACTTGTCGCGCAACAGCTCTGTGGCCTCGCAGCTCTGCGAGCTCGAGGCGCGCACTCCTGAGACACTGCCCAGACCCACTGAGACGCTACCGAGACCCCCGACGGACGCGATATCCGGGTAGATGCCACCAGCCAGTCGCAAGACACGCTCCCAAAATGCCTATCGATTAGCACGACGCGCCACAGCTCTCTGCCATCCTTTTGACACGCCTGCTGCCCCTCCCGCCGGCCCTGACGCCGCCCCGGCCTCCGCTCCGCAGGCTGTGCCAACTGCCTCCTCCTGCGCTCCGACGCGGCGATCGAGTCCCGCCCCTCTCTCCGTCCCCCCGCCAGAGAGGCAGTCGGTTTCCCGCCACAGCTGCTCCGATTTGCCTCGGGGCGCCGACCCTCGGTTCGTCGCGCCCTTCGCCGTGGTGGCGCAGTCGGCTGCCGAGCGCCCCATGCGCCGCTCCCTCAGCGCCCACCAGGGCGCTCTCAGATCGCCCACTAGGGGCATCGAGCAGCCGCCCTACCGGATGGTCAACGAAGAGCGGCGGAGGGGAGTGGTCTCGTCCGAGTGCGTCGCGCAATACCACACCCTCGACCAACACGCACGCATCCAGCGGCTGAAGCGCTTCGGTCACATCTTCTGACGGGATCCTCTGAGGCGCGCGCGCAAGAGCGAGCGCGGGGCTGCCCGCGGCGCGGGCTCGGCCTTGGGGCAGAGAGTGCTTTGGAGGCACACCCTGGTTCCTGCGAAGGATGGAAGGATGGATGGTCGGCGGCCGGCGGGGCCAAGTAGACAGACGCGCGGCAGTAGGGGTCAGGAGGGTGACGCCGGGAGGGAGGTATTAGCGCGCGCGAGATATATTCTAGCAGACCGGCCCAGGAAATATTTGTTTTCGATTTTTTTATTAACATTATCGTCTCGCCCCGCCAGCCGGCGCCGCTCAGGCCCATCGCCCCGTCAACCCCCCGGCTGCCTAAAACCCGCTTGCTCGTCACCGGCGAACTGGTCGCGGCGGTGGTGCCGCCCGGGGTGATGGCGGGCCGACTGAGCGCCAAGGCTTGCAACCGCATCGCGAACGCACGCCTGGCATGCTTTGCCGGTTTATCCACGACGGCGGCGCCGCATTATGAGGGCACAAACGCAACCCTGTCTGCACGTCTCGCGCGCGCGTGAACAGGGCTCCAGGCCCCAAATGACGTGTGAGTGTTAGATTTGTTTGGTATTGCTAAAAATCTCTCTTATGAGGGTGATTGGGCAGGACACGACGGGAGACGTTGCAAAGCGCCGCGTTGCGCCCCGCTTCGCGCCAAGATGTACGGAATGTGCAGAACACCTTTAGCAAGCTTTAGCAAATGTCCCCACTGGGCCGGGAGCAAGCTACTAGTACTATGCCTCAGCCGAGCCCACGCACCTAGCCACGCTACTAGTACTATGCATCACATGGGACGATCCAAAAGCACTGAAAGCACACACGCGCACACGCCGCCTCGCGCAACGGCGGAGGCCGGCACGCAAGCGGGGGCAACATGGCACAGAGACAAAACAGAGAGAGCGAGTCAGGTCACGTGTTGTTTGAGTAGGGTAGAGCATGGCGTGGGACTGCGAGAGCGAGCATGCTCCATGTCGACTCCATGCACCGGGTCCAGGCAGGGAGCCGGCACCAGAGGGGCAGGTCCTCCCGGCAAGGCCAGAGAGGGGCGGGGGCGAGGCAACCGACCAGCCAGCAACCGACCAGCCGGCCGATCAGGCCGACGGAATAGGCGGCGGCGTGGGTCCGTGCGGCAGCCAGCTGGTGATAGAGGGGTGGTGGGGGCGGTCATCGAAGCTCAGAGGCCGACCGGCGCCACTCGCCCTCCGGTCAGGCGAGGTGTGTCTCGGAAGTGTCTCGGAAGTGTCGAAGCTGCTCCTGTGCCAGCTCCGTCCCCGGGCGGGCGAGCGAGGGCAGCGAGGGAGGGCGCGAGGCGGCGGCGGCGGCGAGGGTGGCGGCGAGGCGGCGGCCGAAAGGCAAGCCGTCGAAGAAGGGCTGAAACTGCTCCGTGCCGGGGATGTTTTGGAGGATGGCCTCCTCCAGCATCGGGTCCACGTCGCTAGGCAGCTCGTCCTCGCACTCGGAGCGGCTCCCGCCGATCGGGCAGCGCCGCTTCCCGCCGTTGCCGTCCTGGGACGGCGCGAATGCCACCGTCTCGTCCGTCAGAAAGTAGCAGGCGCCGAGGACGACGACGGCGGCGAACGTGCCGGCGACAGTGAGCACGGCCACGCGCTTGAAGAGCCAGATGAAGAGGGCGTAGTGGCGCGCGCCGAGCCACCGCCTAGATGGTGGGACGCGTGGGGGGGCGTGGGGAGGTGTGGGGGGGCGTGGGGAGGTGTGGGGAGGCGTGGGGAGGTGTGGGGAGGTGTGGGGAGGTGTGGGGAGGTGTGGGGAGATGTGGGGAGATGTGGGGGGGTGTGGGGAGGTGTGGGGAGGTGTGGGGAGATGTGGGGAGGCGTGGGGAGATGTGGGGAGGTGTGAGGAGGCGTGGGGAGGCGTGAAGAGGCGTGGGGAGGTGTGGGGAGATATGCGCACGCCTCTACCTCTTGGCTACATCTCGGCTACATCTCGGCTAGAGCTCGCCTCAGGTAGAACTCGACGGTTCGCTGCCCCCACAGCTGCCTGTTGACGCGGGAGAGCCAGCAGCGGACGCCGAAGCCGAGAAGCACGAGTGCGAGAGCGAGCAGGGAGAGGAGGAAGAAGGCGAACCGCAGCAGCGCGTGCAGCACCGGCACCTCCTTGAGGACGACGGCGTTGACCTCCGTCGGTACGCCGCGAAAGACGCGGTCTCCTTCGAAGTTGTAGATCGAGTTGTCGCCGCGCCCCTCGCACATCAGCATGTCAAAGTCGACGATCGTGTTGAGGAACCCCTTGGACGCGAAGGGTGTGCCCTCGCCCAAGCCGTGCACCTCCATCGTCGTCGCCTCCTCGTCAAAGGTGGCGTCGCAGGAAGTGACGAAGTGCTGCAGGTTGAGCGGGTCGGTCTCGATGGTCACCTGCCCCCTCCCCGACACCCGCGCGTAGCCGGAGCCAAGGTACAAGGCACCCCACGCGCCATACACCTCGTACTCTGCGCGCGACCCGAAGTGCACTTCGGACAGCTTCATCGCGGTGCTCTTTGCGGGCATCAGCAGCGGCAGCGCGATCACGTCGTCCTCGTAGCAAGCGGAGAGCTCGAACGCGTTGATCTCGAGTGCCTCGAGCGAGACGTTCTTCAGCTTGACCACCACGCCGAGTACGTCGGCGCGCGGCTTGAGGTTGTTGCCAAGCACAGGCTGCGGAAAGTCAATCTGGCTGATGGCGCTGTCGATGCGCCGCTCGATAAAGTTCGACATCCAGACCGGGGACGCGTGGCAGCCGTTGCCCGTCGACCCATCCCTCAGCCACGGCCAGGCGACAAAGGCGAGCGAGGTGAGGGAGGTGATTGCGAGGACGGTGAAGGCGATCAGCAGCGGCACCAGCACCAGCCACGCGCACGACCAGGTGATGCACCGCTTCGCGCCTTTGTTGTCGCGGCGCGTGAGGAAGGCGGGGAGCAGTGGGTTCTGGTCCGAGAGGATGATGGAACCAAGCTGGCGCGAGAAGAGTGACTTCCGCGTCATCTGCTGCGCCACCAGCACCTGCCGTGCACGCGCCCACGACGAACCCACCGCATGCTGAGCTGACTCGAGCACTGACCAGCGCCCGGTGCCGTTGCTGCCCTCGCTGGCCAGCCTTGCCCAGCCGCCCTTGCGCGCTGCCTTGGGCGACCTGGCGGGGCTGTGGAGCGACGCCCAGCCTCCCAGCCCCAGCTCGAGACCTAATGAGCAACTACTCCACCGTTACTAGTTCATAATTGATGAATAGCCTTCTAGCCCCAGCTCGAGACCGTTCCAGTTGGAAGAGAAGGAGCCAAACGGCTTCACCTCGGGAGGCCGCGCCTCTCTGCTGCCGTCGCGGGACACCTCCGGCGCGGCCCGTCCCGACGGCGTCTGCTGCCGCGACGGCGCGCTGTAGAAGGAGCGAGGCAGCCACGACGACGCGTTGTGGTCGTCGCCTGCGCCGTCGTTGCCATCGCCCGCCGCGATGCTGCCGCTGCTATCCGCGCCGGCGGAGGCCTCCTTGGCGCGGTCCCACGCGGCGTTGCTCCGCCAGTCGTGCTCCGTCGCGTACGACCGCTCGTCCAGCGGACCGAGCGCTCCTCCGTCACCGAGCAGCGACTCGGAGAGCTCGCGCGGCTCCGCGGCGCCGTCGCCGGCCAGCGGCGGCGGCAGGGAGTGGCGCGCCTCGGTGCGGTCGCCGTCGTCGTGCGACGAGTGCCGGATGATGCCGCGCGCGATCGCGAGCGCCTCCTCCTCGGAGCTAGGCACCGGCGGCGGGAAGCGCCGCTGCCCGGGGAGGCGAGGCGGCGAGCGGGTCGGGGTGACCGGCTGCTCGCCAACCATGCGAAAGCCGGCCCGCGCGGGCCGGCTGGCGCGGCTCTGCTGCTCGCGCGGAGGCATTCTGGTTGGATAGAGGATATTCACGAGGTGTCTCACGGCCCACGTCCGTGGCCCCGGGGGGCAAGGGAGACGGCCGAAATCCGCGAGCGCACGTCGAATTCTTTTTTGTTAGCGCCTCGTTGTTAATAGTACAAACGAGAGAGAGAGAGAGAGAGAGAGTGTCCACGTTGGAGCCAGGTGTGGTGTGGACGCGAGAATAGCTCCGCCGTTCATGGAGGCAACCGATGCGAGTCGACTGGTGTGTGTCGTCGTGGTTTCGTATCAAGAATTCTCTCTCTCTCAGTACAAACCCGATGGTCCCTTGCGAGCGGTCCTTCGTTGCAGTCGCACACACACGCACGCCATGCCGCACCGCGCGCCCGCCCACCGCCCCGCCCAGGCGGGAAAGAGATGAGGAGATGGGACAGCGAAGGAGGAGCACAAGCACGTATGGGAGGGTTCAGTTGTGCGCCACGCTGCCCGGCGTCTCTCACTTTCCGGGACAGCCCCGCCCTTTCGAGGCAGGAGAGTGACGGCTACCCCGTACGCCCTGTCGCTCTACCCCGACGCCGACCGCCCATTCTTAGGTTTCCGTCGAGTGACGAGTCTCGTCCGAGACGTCTAGTCTCATCCCGCCTCGTGGCATACCTTGTTCTAGTGTGTCATGGGAGTCCCTGTGGTGTTCTCGTGTGTGGGGGAGGCTCAGCAGCCCACCACAAGGGAGGTCAGTCTCGGCGTCGCATCTGCCGCGCCGAGATCCGACGGACCGAAGGGGTAGAGGCTAGCGCTCTCTGTCGAGAGACGCGCAATACTCAAGACAATAATTACTACCACCTTCGTACAACTCAACGTGCATTCATGCAACGCGTGCAACGCTGCACATTGCTCAGGGTTCGAGCAGGTGCTTCCGACCTCGACGAGCCGATGACCGTTGAGCCTCTGCCCTGCGCGCCCAGCTGGCTACGAGCCAACCGCGTCAACAACGAGCGGTGCCTTCCCCGTATCCGCCTTGAGCTCCCCGCGCAGCTTGTCCATCAACGCCTCAACGCGCTTCTCCAACGCCTTCTCCATCTTGGCGTCGACCTGACTGAAGTCCACCCCCTCCACAGCAACCTGCTTGAGCGCGAGGGGGGCCACAACGCCGACGGATGACAGGGCGAGGATGAACAGGATGGTGAACGCCAGCGCAGGGGGCTTGATTGCACTTGCGAATACCTCTGGTACAACGGACTGTGCGACTGCCACGAACTGGAATCTTGCCTCGAGCCAGACAGGCTCGCCTCGTTAGGGGCGGCTTGCACAAGCATCACCGCAAAGAAGGATGAGTGCTGCAGCGTCTCCCCTCCCGTACCTAAACCTCCGCCCGCGCCTCCCCCGCGGGGGATCGCGCAATGCGTAGCTTTTGAGGCGATGAACGAATGCAGCTTGCAGGCGATCGATATATTTTCGGAATCAACCGCCTGGATTAACGTCACGGAAGAATGCATCAAGATGACATATTTCGGCACTAATGTCGGAGCCACCGCCGTGCCAGGCCTGAGACATGGAGGGCCGTGGGCCGACGGCGTGGCCGGATACCGAGGAGGCATCTTAGAGACAGGTCGGTATCCGGACGACCCAGGTCGTAATAAGCCGTACAATCCGGAACTAGGAGACACCATCTCGACCGACCCTGTCCCTTTCTCGAATGCGGGGTGCTGTGGCTTGATCCGCATCGGCTCACACGGTCACACAGGTCCGGAGAAGGGGTTCAACTCCAAAACGGTGCAGTGCATTAACGGGGCGGGAATTCCATACGACTGCACAAACTGCAAGGAGGTGACGAGCCTGGCCCCGAATTATTTAAACATCCATCCCTCATACACCACGACGAAGGTCAACGACAAGAGCTACGTGACCCTCAACAACGACCTGGGCCGTTGGGCCAAAAACATGTGGGTGCATTGCGATGGCGACCCTGGCCCGTGCCAAGACCCGCCGCCAGTCTGCGAGGGGCAGCCCACATTCTGGGACCCGCCGGGTCAGAATCTTGGCAACCGAGTATCGCCCTACGAGTGCCTCGAGCCCATTTACGTGGCCTCAGATGGAACTGGAGTAGACAGGTTTCCGGAGGTCCTGAACGCCAGGGGGCTGAGGTACCACAATTCTGGGTTAGCTCGTCTCTGCACGATTGAAGGCTGGGAGGCTGCGGGAGGAACTCAAAGGGACTCAAAGTGTGCGGAAGGTTCTATGTACTTCAACAACACGGTGTACACCGACCCTGCCTCCCCCTTCTATCCTGGGTCCCGAGACTGACCTGCTCGATGGGAGAGGGGGGGGGGGGGGGGCATTGGTCAACGATCGGCGGCGTTGGATCGCGGAGCATTGCGCTGTTTCGCTTGTGGAGCCGTGAGGAATGACGACACGGAGGCGGGGTTCGTCATTGAAACGCTTCAAAGCTCGGACTCCCTGTGGTGTATATTACTCTTCTCTTGGTGGTGTGTACTTTTAGCTAAAAGGGAGAGGGGGGTGTATTCTCTAGGCCCCTAAAGAGGCCCTACGCACGGCGTGAGAGCTCGGAAGCGAGCTTTGAGGCGGCAGGGCACGTCCGCTCGCAGTCGAGATCGGCGCAGGCGCCTCGCGCGCAGGCGCCTCGCGCGCTGGCCGGATGAGCGCCGGCCGTGCGAGGCGAGTCATCACGCTCGAAGACGAAGGCGAGACCCGAGTCCCGCTCGACGGTAGCGACGGCGACCCCTCGACGGTACGGCCGACGGCGATGGCGCTGGCGCAAGAGGCGCTGGCCGTCCCGATCGCTCGGCTACGGCTTCCAGACCCACGCAACTGGCAGCTTCGTTGCAACCACAACGGCGAAACGGTGTGGACGATGAAGGCGTCATGGAAGAACACAGCGGGCTGGTGGGGGGATGGCACGTGGGCCGTCGAGTATGACCCGACCAACACGCCCGTCCTCTTTGAGGATGACTGCTGCTTCAACGCCGACGCGACCATCGAGCTGCGGTCGGGCAAGATGATCCGCATGGACGAGCTCGCTGTCGGTGATGTCGTGCGGTCCGACGCGGCAGGCGGCTCTCGACGGTCTACACCATCGCGCATCACAAGGGCGATACCGCCCGCGCCGTCGGCTACCGCGCATCCTCCTCGAGAGCGGCCACGCCCTCGAGCGCACGGCCGTGTTTGTCGGCAAGCAGGCGCGCATGGCCGCCAACGTGCGCCTCGGCGACGAGCTCAACGTTGTCAACTGCGCCGTCACGCAGCGTGTGACGCAGACCACGACCGTGTGCAAGACCGGCGGCTTGCGTGCCCCATGTGCAACGGCGAGACATGCATCGAGGTCTGCGGCGTGGGCGCCGAAGGCACGCACCCGTACGTCGTTGGCCTGCACAGCGCATCGGTGAGATGGTTGAGGTGGGCAAAGAAGGGGTGCATTGTGGTGAGATGACTTGTGCTGCAACCTGCATCCAGGGTGCTGTTTTTTTTGAAAACATGGTGTCGATAACACGAGGTGAGAGGCCCCGTTGCGCATAGAGCGCCATAAGGGTTTCCAGGATCCAGCGTGGTTACATAGAGGCCCTCTGCCCCTGCCGCTCGCTGCCCTGGCCCCTGCCCCGACCAGGCTTTGTTTGGTGGCTTCGCTCCCTCGGCTGCGCTGCCTCGCCGCCCGCGCCCCCAGCAAACGGATCACACGCACGCAAAGACACCGCGGTCTTAGGCGGTCGGATCTGCGAATCTGCGTACGACAGGACTAGAAAGCACCGCGGCCTCCTCCCGGGCGGCGTATAGGCCCTGTCAAAGCCACAGACCGGGGGTCCCCACGCCACAACCTCGGCCGGCGTGTCGAGCCGGGTTGCGCACGCCCTCGCTCAGTTGTCCCTCTGCCCCTCCACGTAGGCGCAGCAGAGGCCGCAGCAGAGCCGCGGGAAGAACGTGCAGGTCTGCCAGCAGTCGGCGGGGCCGAAGGAGCTGCAGCAGCTCTTGAGGCAGCCTAGAAGCGGTGAGCCGCGGCACGAGATCATCCGAGACTGCCCGAGAGAGAGAAAGCACGCGCCACCCGGCGCTGCGGGTCTGGAGGGTGCCTCCAAGCAGGTTGCCTAACGGACAAAAAAGAAATCGTGCGGCCCAAAAAGAAATCGTTTGCTAGGGGCGCCTCCGCAGGTTGCCTATAGAGGTTGAACGGTGGTGGAGGCGAGGGAGGCGTTAGCGTGGGGACAACTCCGCTCGGAATGGGGGGCGGGGGCAGGGCGGCGCAGTGTAGTGTAGGATCGGGCGGATCATTCTCTCTCCCCCGGAGGCTGCGGCGGCCGAGGAGGCGAGAGCGGCTCGGCGGGGGGGGGGGGGGGGGCGGACCCAACCAGGGAGAGGGAGAAGGACGGTCCCGACGACCTGCAGCCTCATCGTGTCCATCAGGAACTCCCCGGCGTTTTCCCCGGGGAAAAAAATCTGCAGCATAAAATCCTTCTCGATCTTAAACCCCCCCGCCCACAGCTATCGGGGCTTGCAGAAACCCCGTTCACAGCGCCGGGCTACTGCGGAGGGGGGTCGTGATCATTTCCCCACCGCCAAATGTCGCCGCGCCGCCCGCCGCCTCGAGGCGCTTCTTGATCTGCGCCGCCTGAGACTCCCTGAGGTTGCCCACCTACGGAGAAACAGTCCCCCCTATGCCCCCTTGTGGAGGTTGGAGCGCAAGCACCGCCGCCCGCAGTGCGGTGTGCGGACACCCCCGGGCGATGTACGGTGATATTAAGGGCCTTGCCGCCCAATCTCAGCACGTCGCATACACAGGCGCCAGGGCGTGGACATGGGCGTGTGGAAGGCGTGCAGTGTGCAAGGGCTGG
>NW_005200941.1:4186-5235 GCF_000372725.1 Emiliania huxleyi CCMP1516 | reverse complement strand
GGGGGGGGGGGCACCCACAGAGGTGGCACCCACCGTCGGGCTCATTCGTCAACTGACGAGATTGCCCCTATACTGCTACAGTCCGGACGGGGGGACTGCTAAGCTGTCCGGAGGGGGGGAAGGGGGGGGGGGGGTCTGAAGTCAAGAGGCTTTTGTTTGGCGGTGCGCGGACCCGGCGAGCGTGCCGTCTGACTCGAGGTGCATCCTGACCTATTCACAGCTGCACTGTTCACAGCTATACTATTCACAGCGGTCTGACTCGAGGTGCATCCTGACCTATTCACGGCTGTACTGTTCACAGCTATACTATTCACAGCTGTCTGACTCGAGGTGCATCCTGACCTATTCACAGCTGTACTGTTCACAGCTATACTATTCACAGCGGTCTGACTCGAGGTGCATCCTGACCTATTCACGGCTGTACTGTTCACAGCTATACTATTCACAGCTGTCTGACTCGAGGTGCATCCTGACCTATTCACAGCTGTACTGTTCACAGCTATACTATTCACAGCCGTCTGACTCGAGGTGCATCCTGACCTATTCACAGCTGTACTGTTCACAGCTATACTATTCACAGCCGTCTGACTCGAGGTGCATCCTGACCTATTCACAGCTGTACTGTTCACAGCTATACTATTCACAGCCGTCTGACTCGAGGTGCATCCTGACCTATTCACAGCTGTACTGTTCACAGCTATACTATTCACAGCCGTCTGACTCGAGGTGCATCCTGACCTATTCACAGCTGTACTGTTCACAGCTATACTATTCACAGCCGTCTGACTCGAGGTGCATCCTGACCTATTCACAGCTGTACTGTTCACAGCTATACTATTCACAGCCGTCTGACTCGAGGTGCATCCTGACCTATTCACAGCTGTACTGTTCACAGCTATACTATTCACAGCCGTCTGACTCGAGGTGCATCCTGACCTATTCACAGCTGTACTGTTCACAGCTATACTATTCACAGCCGTCTGACTCGAGGTGCATCCTGACCTATTCACAGCTGTACTGTTCACAGCTATACTATTCACAGCCGTCTG
>NW_005200941.1:2756-4086 GCF_000372725.1 Emiliania huxleyi CCMP1516 | reverse complement strand
TTTGGGGGGGGGGGGGGGGGGGACAACGGTGTGGCAGACGAACAGCGCTGCTGCTCGGGCGCAGTTTGGTGTGGTGGCAGCGGCGTGCGCGGACCGAGTGCCTTAGACACTCCACGGCCGGGCCTGTGGAGGGAAGGCTGTCCTCCTACTACGACTACTCCTGCGCGCGCAGACACCGAGAACGCCGTGCCGAAGTCGGAGTCGTCCTTCATCTCGAGCTCGAGCAGGACGCGCAACTGTGGGGGGCGGCGTCAAGAGGAGAGAACAAGAGGGCTGGGTGGGGAGAGGTGTGGAAGTCGGAGTGTCGGAGTGAGGAGAGCAGGGCAGCGCACGTCGGTGAGCTTGATCGTGCTGCCGGTGACGACCACGTCCGGGAGGGGCACCCACCTGCTCTCGTTCACTCACCAACGTCAACGGAACGGGTTGATGAAGAGGTATAGCCTAGATCGACTAACTACTGCTCCCTACCCTCCACACGCCCGGGGGGGGGGCACCCACAGAGGTGGCACCCACCGTCCTGCTCATTCGTCAACTGACGAGATTGCCCCTGTACTGCTACTGTCCGGACGGGGGGACTGCTAAACTGTCCGGAGGGGGGGAAGGGGGGGGGGGGGTCTGAAATCAAAAGGCTTTTGTTTGGCGGTGCGCGGACCCGGCGAGCGTGCCCTCTGACTCGAGGTGCATCCTGACCTATTCACAGCTGCACTGTTCACAGCTATACTATTCACAGCGGTCTGACTCGAGGTGCATCCTGACCTATTCACGGCTGTACTGTTCACAGCTATACTATTCACAGCTGTCTGACTCGAGGTGCATCCTGACCTATTCACAGCTGTACTGTTCACAGCTATACTATTCACAGCTGTCTGACTCGAGGTGCATCCTGACCTATTCACAGCTGCACTGTTCACAGCTGTGCTATTCACAGCTGTCTGACTCGAGGTGCATCCTGACCTATTCACAGCTGTACTGTTCACAGCTATACTATTCACAGCGGTCTGACTCGAGGTGCATCCTGACCTATTCACAGCTGTACTGTTCACAGCTATACTGTTCACAGCGGTCTGACTCGAGGTGCATCCTGACCCCGTCGCCGAGCACGACCTCGAGGCCGACCGTCGCCTCGAGAGGGCAGCTGTGAATAGTATAGCTGTGAATAGTATAGCTGTGAATAGTATAGCCGACGGTCGCCTCGAGAGGGGCAGCGAGGAGAGGAAGAGTGAATTGGGTGAGTGCAGCGAACGAATGAATTAACCTCAAGGGCAGAGCGTCGCCTCGAGGGCAGGCGCCAGAAGGGCTCGAGGGCAGAAAGGGGCGGGGAGGGGGGAGG
>NW_005200941.1:0-1677 GCF_000372725.1 Emiliania huxleyi CCMP1516 | reverse complement strand
GCATAAAGTCCTTCTCGATCTTAATCCCGCCTGCTCACAGCTAGCGGGGCGTGCAGAGACGCCGTTCACAGCGCCGGGCTACTGCGGAGGGGGGTCGTGATCAGTTCCGCACCGCCGACTGTCGCCGCGCCGCCCGCCGCCTCGAGCCGCTTCTTGATCTGCGCCGCCTGAGACTCGCTGAGGTTGCCCACCTACGGAGAAACAGTCACCGCTATGCCGCCATGTGGAGGTTGGAGCGCAAGCACCGCCGCCCGCAGTGCGGTGTGCGGACAGCGCCGGGCGATGTACGGTGATATTAAGTGCCTTGCCGCCCAATCTCAGCACGTCGCATACACAGGCGCCAGGGCGTGGACATGGGCGTGTGGAAGGCGTGCAGTGTGCGAGGGCTGGAGCACGGCGAATGCCGCTGCACACAGCTAAACACGTGCCACATCTCCGCGAGTCTATGTGTCCACTGCTCTCGCGTGTCTCTATGTCCACACTGCTCTACGGATGTCGTCTGAAAATAGAGGAGAGCTCGTCTCACCACAGGAGCTTTGCCACCCATCGCGTCCATCGCCTCCTTGTCCGTCAGCTCCTGGTTGCGCTCCTGAGGGCGAAGGGCGTGGGAGTGAGAAGAGAGAGGGCCGCGAGGAGGCCGCCGCGGCGGCAAGGAAACCGGTCACCTTCGCCACCTTCTTGACCTCTTCCAGCAGCTTTGGGAAGGCGGCGTTCGAGTCATCCATCGGCTCCAGCTTGACGTTCCTGGTCGCGAGGGTCATGATCTTGTCGCTGAGCAGCCGCCGGAGCGGGTTCTTGGCCAGCTCGAGCGTCGACCGCAACGACTTGCCGAGCCACGGAAACTTTGCGAGGTCGAGGCCTTCGAGCTCCTCTTTGGTCACGCCGTCGTCGCCCACCCAGGTCGTCGCGGCAGGCTCGGCCGCCTTTGGCTTGACGGCCTCCGCGGACATTGAGCGCCTCGATTCGCGGACGGACAAGAGAGCCGCCGCCAATCACGAGCGAAAAAAGAATTTTGCCGATCCCGGTACGGGACCCTCCCTTGGGTTGTCCGTTTTCTTTCTTTTCTGGGACTGGCACTGCAAAGGAGACGGCTTAGAAGCCGTCGCCCTCACAGATGCCGTCCTGCTTGCAGCACCATGGCGAGGGCGCTAAGAGGTTCCTCTTTTCCGCGCCCCCCCCGCAAGGCGCGCGTCCGCGCGATACACGTCCTCCTCACAGACGGCGTCGTCGGAATGGTAGTCAGGCGGATGGTCGAATCCGCGAGCACCGTGGTGCTCGCCGAGAGGAGAGAGATTTTTAGCAATAGCACGGCCCCAAATGACGTGTGACGTGAGTGTGTGAAGTTGTTTGCCGAGAGGACCACGCCCGTGACGGAGGAGGAGGCGCGGGTCATCCTTCGGGCGCGGGGGGACGTCGGGCACGGCAGGGCTACCTTTCAGGCGCGGGCGCGCGGGCGCGGTGGGCGCGCCACGGCATCGCCGGCGCTGGCGAGCAAGGGCGGCGAGAAGCTATCGCGGCGTGGGAAGAAGGCGGTGGCGAAGGAGGCGGGCGAGGTGGTATCACGCGAGGAAGGCGAGGCGATTTATCGCGCGACGCTCGAGTCGCTGTTGGCGTCCACCGGGTGGACGCCGCGCGCCGCGGAGGAGAGGGCGCGCGAGGTTATCGGTTTCCTTCCTC
>NW_005200942.1:4597-6328 GCF_000372725.1 Emiliania huxleyi CCMP1516 | reverse complement strand
AGCGTGGGCGCTCACTCCGAGCGCGTTCGCAGACCTGCCTCTGCACGACTTTTTGGACCAGCGGCGTGCAAACGGCACGTCGTACATGCTGCGAGAAGGCCGCGACTCCTCACGGGGTGACTGCCTCGCGCTGGTCGCTGCGAACCGACTGCTAACCCGCGTCCCTTGCGGCGGCGCCGAAAGCGCTCGGTGGGTGTACGATTCCACCACCATGGCCTTTCACCCCGCGCAAGACACGTCCCTGTGCCTCGACATCTTCTCTTTCTCCTCTCTCGGCGTGTACTGGTGTCACGGCGGCCCCAACCAGCTCTTTCGGAGCTCGGAGCGGGAGGTGCACTGCTCGCCCTACGACGAGCGCTTCTGCGTGTCGGTCGTGAGCGGCCGGTCGGGCGAGGATGCACGAAGGAGAGGCGAGGAGGGACCCAAAGACGAACTGCGGTGATGTGATCTGTGATCTGTGATCTGTGAGGGTCCGCCCGCAGGCGCATTTTGTATACCGAGCGGTGCCCGGTGCCGAACCTGTCGGACCTTGAGACAGGTGATGTGTAGAGAGAGGAGAGCAAACTCCCTAACTCAGTTTCAAACTTGCCACACCAATATACGGCTTTACAGATTACACCAGATCACACCGATCAGACCGTGCAGTACATCCCCGCGTCACGAGCGACGTCAGGTCGCACGCAGGTGCAGCACCGCTTACGTTTACGCATACATGGAAATCTCTGCGCAACATCGGAAGATCCTTGGACTGTAGATCGTAGATGCCTTTTAGAGATCTCTTAAGTGGCAAATCTCCTGCCAAGAGCAGCAGTAGATTGAAGAACTGGTGGAGGCAAATCTTCTCCGGTGTAGATGCTCGAGAGGAGTCTGAGATCTCGCGTTTGGTGCGTGCAGTCGCTTGAGATCTTGCGACAGAGGTGGAGATTCTGACTTCGCGCCAAAGGCGCCTAGAGATCGTGTGGGCCGACTGGAGATTGCAAAATGGCGCGAAAAGAGGGTGGAGATCCTTTTGCATTGTGAATGAGTCCATAGCGCATCTCCTTGAAGGTTTGAGCCCCCCTCCTCCCCCGGGCCCCCGAATCGACAGTGGAGATTGGAGATTGGAGATGGAGATCGGAGATCTGACTGAATCCGGCCTAAGATGACGACGTTGGAGATTGGAGATTGAAGATGGAGATCGGAGATCTGACTGGATCCGGCCTAAGATGTAGCGATGCCGGAGATTGGAGAGTACTGGAGAGATGGAGATCGGAGCCCCCCAGCCCCTAGTGGTGTCTCATCGATTTTTTGTTTTGTTTTTAGATAAAGGTCTGTGCGCGGACGGCCCGGGGAGCCTGCGGCGCCATTTTAATCTGCGCTCCTCTTTATGGCCTGCGGCGCCTGGCTTGAGCTTGGAAGTGTAAACGAGTCCGCCAGGGCGGTCTGCAAACACGAAGCGCGCTGCGCGGCGCGCGCGGTCTACGCCGAACTGGGGGCGGTATCATGGTTCACGCTGCCCACTCGGCAACTAGGCTCGCCGACATTGATCACGCACATAGACGGCGCGCGTGGCGCCGTCAGTATTCCGTGCGGGCTGGGCGGACTCGTTTACCCTTCCGCGTTCAGGGCCGGAGCCGCAGGACATTCTGAGCAGCGCGGATTTCCATGCCGCCGAGGTTTCCCCGGTTGCTGGACCATCCGACTCCGACTCTGACCCTCACTACGGGCCAGTTACTTGTACCACTAGGCCCC
>NW_005200942.1:0-3160 GCF_000372725.1 Emiliania huxleyi CCMP1516 | reverse complement strand
AGGACGGCGTTCTCGATGAAAGAATTCGCAGCCCCTGGGTATTCTCGCCGGTTTTCGACGGTTTTCCTCAAGCCGCTTTATGGCGCGCGCGCCCAAGGCCAGTGATATCCAGCTAGCTCTCGCGCGTGCTTGCGCTTCTGCTCGCCGCAGGCGAGAATATCATTGACCACCCGACCGGCTAGCCCTGCGCACCGGTCGCACGTCACCAATCGCGCGCACGCAGGCGGTAGGACTGCCGGACTGCCGCTTGAGCGTGACGCTCAAGTGCCCCCCGCCCGGCCATCGTAGTCGCCATGAGATGACCGACGAGATGGCCCGCGAGTGCACGGCACTGGCCAGTATGAGTGCTGAGGCGGCTGCCTCAAGCCGGACGCGGCCTGACGGCCCTTGTTTTCATGTGCACAAGAGCCTCGCTTCTTGTTAGGCTCGCATTGCATCGACAGCGGCTTCAGCAGGCCCAAGCGATGCTGCCGCCGCGGTAGCCGGCGCGGCACTCAACCTGTTCGGGATCTGCGCTCTTCCCTGCTGTCACGGCGCCGGGCGCGCGTGGGGGGAGTGCGAGAAGCACGCGCCGTGCAACCGCAGCGGCGTCATTGGAGAGCATCTGCGCACGCACGTGGGGTGCGTGCACCAAGGTGACGTTGCGGAGCGAGTGTGCGCCGCTCCTCAATGTCGCGCTCCTCGTGCACGCACCGACGACGACGCCCCGCCCACGGACTGGCTGGCCGAGCTGCCTCCGGAGCTGCAGCTTCGCATCCTCGAGGGCGTCGACGACTTCTCCGACTGCGCTGTCTTCAGCCTCGCGTCGCCGCGCCTCGGCCTCCTCGCCCTGCGCAGCGGCCTGGCGCGCTTCAAGTACCCGCTCTTCGCCGTGGCGATGCGGCGGCTGCTTCCCCAGCGGGTAGCCGTGCGCCGCTCGCCTCGCCTCGCCGCATCCGCACCCACTACCATCCCACCCTCGCCTCTGTCCGAGGCCATCCTGCGCAAATACGCCGCCGACCGCCGCGCCAGGCCAGCGCCGACCACTTCCCGTGGATTGCGAGGGTGAGCCCGGCGCTCTGCCTCTCATCGGAAGTGGAGGGTGCTGGTGACAGCCGCAGCGAGTTCTGGCATTTGCGGCGCGGCGAAGAGAGTGGCGCAAAGCTGCGGTTTAGGGGGAAGACGGGGGATATGTTGCACTTCGAGGGCGCGCGGGGTGCGGAGAGGAGGGTGCGCGCGGTGCGTGCCGCTGATGGCGAGGTGGAGCACTACGAGGGCGAGCAAGGTGCGGAGCGGTGTGTGCGCGCCGAGTTTGCCAACGGCATGGTGCAGCACTACGAGGGCGAGGGAGATGCGGAGCGGATGGTGCGCGCTGAGTTTGCCGACGGTATGGTGCTGTACTACGAGGGCGAGCGAGGAGCGGAGCGGAGGGTGCGCGCGGAGTATCCCGACGGCGAAGAGTGGTACTACGAGGGCGAGCGAGATGCGGAGCGGCTGGTGCGCAAAGAGCTGGGCGGGAAGGGCTCGTCACGGGGGACGCCATTCACGTAGTGCATGCCGAGGCCAGTGTGGTCCATCGTCTGGCCGGGTACAGGGAGGAAGGGGTGAGCGGGGTGCCGTGCCGCTCCCCTCGTGAGACCTGTACCTGTCGCAGCGTGACTGTCTCAGCCCACTCCGCTGGCATCCCCGCCGCAGCACGCAGGCGAAGCGGTGAGCCAGCGGCAGCGAGCGCGTCGTTGACTGAGACCTCGAGCGATATACCCGCCTCAGCAAAGTACTCGACTGCGAATGTGGCCGCAATCGGCTTGGAGAGCGATGCTATCTGGAGGAGCGTAGAATCAAAGAGAGGCGTGCCGGCAGAGTCAGCCAGTCCGGCCGTCTGTGTCGCGACCGTCGCGTCGCCATTTCCGTTGCTGGGACAGAGGGCAGCGATCGACACTCCCGAGACGCCATGCTGCTCTAGCAGGGACGAGAGTGATTCGGGTCGGAGCAGGTCGGACCTCGGCATACTTACCAGCACGCAGCAGGACGCACGAACATAAAAAGTTGGCTTGAGTTGCGCTTCATAGCTCCCCGGCCCTGGATGTGAGGTCAATAACTGCACTCCAAGTGCTCCAAGTGCCGCCCGTCACTGTCTTTTGCCCTGAAAGCAGACTTATACTTCACAGCTCACCTCTCTCCACTTCCCCCAGTCAACACCGGAGAAACATGCGAACGCCCCTTCCACCACCCCTCCCCCCCACACACACACACTAGCACGAGCGGCGCGGCTGGGGGCCATGAATACGGGATATTTCACACCGCGCGGTGCATTCAAGAGTCGCCAGCGTGGGGAGCGCCTGCAGCTTCCGCCGCGTCCGATGGGACCGCGGAGCGCGACCCGATGCCCTCCGTCCTCACACGTTGGCCTCGGCGTCAGAGAGCAGCGCAGCAGTGTCCACGCCCGAGACGCGGGCTCGAGAGTTGCGGCGCAGCGAGTTGCGCGAGGTGCGCGAGGCGTGGCTCCAGCGCGAGGCGCGCGCGGCGCGTCTGGGAGAGCCGCTCGAGGAGAGGCGCGCCGCCTCGGACGCGCGGCTCTTCCGCATCGAGCCGCGGTCGTCCGCGTCGTCGTGGCGGAGGCGGACGAGCTCCACCACGAGCTCCTCAAACTCCTCGAGCCCGAGCGTGCCGTCCCCGTCGGCATCAAACCGCTTGAGCACGGGGCGCGCGTCTCCGTCGACCTCGAGCTTCGCGAGAGCGTCCTGCAGCTCGGCCAGCGACAGGGCACCCGAGCCGTCCTTGTCGAAGAGCTCAAAGGCCTCGCGGATGTCCTGCCTGCTGAGGGTCGACTTGGTCGGGTCGACCAGCGGGTTGCCGTCCGTTTGGCACTCGACGTCGATGGGCTCGCCCCGCTCGAGATCCTCTGGGGGAGGGCAGCAGGGGCTGGTCCAGAGCCGCCAGAAAAAGTCGCGGATGGAGCGCAGGACCTCCAGCCACTTCCACTGCTTGAAGAGAAGGTCGCACAGGGCCAGGACGCCGTAGATGAGCGGGACGATGGTGAGAATGATCACCAGCGCCACCCCCGCGGCCGCGCCCTCGTCGCCGTCGCGCCAGTTAATTTTCGGGTAGATGACGAGCTCGGTCCGCTGCTGGTACATGAGCGTGAAGACGATGTAGGTGGCGCCAAAGGAGAGCGGGAAGG
>NW_005200943.1:0-4924 GCF_000372725.1 Emiliania huxleyi CCMP1516 | reverse complement strand
GCGTAATGCCAAGCACATTCACAGCTTGCTGTGCCATAGCTCCGTTGCTGGGCTCCTTTCGTAAGGGATAGGGGATTACCAGCACCGTGTTCGCAAGTTAATTTCGTAGAGCTCGCTATGCACGGCCGGGGCACTGCGAGCTGTACCAACACGAAACGGCAGTCGCCAGCCAGACTGTCGCCAGAGAGAGCCGCACAGAGGCCGCCTGGCTTCTGTGCGACCCGCAAAAGGCACCGACTGCGGGCCAAGAGGCACCGCCTCGGCCCCACGAAGGTCCGCCCCATGCTCTCAGCCCACGCTACTCGAACGCACACGGATTTCTGGCGCGCCGCGGCGGCGGGCGAGGCCATGGAACCGCCGCCGCGCCGGGCCAGAAATCTGCGTGCGTTCGAGTAGCGGAGGTTCTGAGCTTGGGGCTGACCTTCGTGGGGCCGAGGCGGTGCCTCTTGGCCCGCAGTCGGTGCCCTTTGCCGGTCGCACAGAAGCCAGGCGGCCTCTGTGCGGCTCTCTCTGGCGACAGTCTGGCTGGCGACTGCCGTTTCGTGTTGGTACAGCTCGCAGTGCCCCGGCCGTGCATAGCGAGCTCTACGAAATTAACTTGCGAACACGGTGCTGGTAATCCCTAATCCCTTACGAAAGGAGCCCAGCAACGGAGCTATGGCACAGCAAGCTGTGATGTGCTTGGCATTACGCCTCGCATTAGGGGCTAGGAGGCTGGCTGTACCGGAGGAGATGCCGTGAGGGGCAACATACGGCACGTGCCTCTGGGGGCCGGATGAGCACAGTGCTCAATGCCCTCGACGACCGTCGCGGATGCGACGGTTTCTGCTTCCCTGCGCTGTGCCCTGCGGCCTTCGGTGGGTTCACCTATGTCCGGCCGCTTTCACTTGGGGCGGCCGCAGTTTGGGGTTGCGTCGTGTGTGCCAAGCATGGGGCCACCACAGTCCAGGCATGCTGATACTCTCGCAGTCTGCCCGTGTGTGCTTAGCCCCGCTCAGGCTTCTAACATGCTTGGTTGTCCCAACTTTGTTGCCACATCCCGCAGTTACTGCCGCGTCCTGTTGATTATAAAAAGAAAGACCTTTCGCGCGTGTGAACTTCTAGGCCCGCGGGTAGTCTCACCCCATCCCCAGGGCCCTCCAGGGCTCGCACCTCAACCTCTCACAGACCAGCGCACAGCGCCATAGGACGTGATTGATGACGTATTTTTTCTCAAACCCTCAAGGACCTCCCGCACCTGTCCTGACAGTCCTGACAGAGTCCTGACAGAGTCCTGACAGAGTCCTGACAGAGTCCTGACAGAGTCCTGACAGAGTCCTGACAGAGTCCTGGCGGAGTCCTGACGACGCACAGTCTTCACAGTACTCACAAGTGCCTTTGACGAGACTTCCACCTTCCAGCTTCCTTCACTGCAACCCTCCCCTCCCCCCCAGCAGTGAATGATAGACGCCCAGCCCCCCTTTCGACCCGTGCCGCCCTCTGCGGAATCGTCCTGATGGGGCAGTCCTGACGTAAACTTGAGAGTCCTGACAAGCAAACTTGAGAGTCCTGACAGAAACTTGAGAGACCAGACAGAAACTTAGAGTCCTACAGACAAAAGAAATCACGCTAGTCTCGCGCCACTCGGCTCGACCATGAAAAGCGCACAAGCAAGAGAGGCGCGGCCATTGTGCAGGCAACGTTACAGCCGGCAACGTGCAAGAAGGCAGCAAAGCTCGGCCACGACGTCCATGGCCCGCGCGCCCCTGGTTTGCCACCGGCGCCGAGCAGCGGACGACGGCTGACCGACTGCTGACCGAGGCAGCGCCCACGGCAGCGCCCACAGCAGCACCCACGACAGCACCCACGGCAGCACCCACGACAGCGCCCACGGCAGCGCACACGGCTTGGCTGGCCATGTCAGCCGCGCAGGGACCCTCCCGCGGGTCCAACCCGAAGCGCTCGACCGCTCGACAGCGCAAGTCGGCTGATGGAGCGAGCCGCATAGCCCTCCAGTGCTCACCGCAGGATCAGGCCTGACCGGCCCACGCTCACGGCCTGGCCTGCCTGTGGACCAGCAAACTCGTTGGCTGTACGCGAGGAAAGAGCTGCGTGGCTGGGTCGATACCGTCCCCGTGCGCCCTTTCCCTCAGTGGAGGGCCGTCCCTGCCCTCGGGAGTAACTCGACTGTACACCCCTCCCTACTCTCTAGCTAAGGGCTCTATTCACAGCGGGGGGACAGTGGTTGTCCTGGCGGAGTCCTGACAGAGTCCTGACAGAGTCCTGACAGAGTCCTGACAGAGTCCTGACGGAGTCCTGACAGAGTCCTGACGGCCTATTTTGGAGGTTTTCAACTTTGAGGTATTGTAACTATGTGAGGGTGAAATGAATGAATCAGTTCTTTGGGACAGTGCAATCCGTTTAATTATCACCTCCAACTCAAAAAGTCTGGTGTCAAACGGACAACGGGGTCCCTTATGGTGGCCTGTAAGGGTAAGGTGCGGGAGGTCCACAAACCAGGTTCTCAGTAGGAGCAAGCCTGGTCCATGGCTAAAGGCGTAAAGCGTGCGCGCGCGGGCTGGCGTCGCGCTGCCCAGGCTGAGAGAAATTGCAGGTCAAGTGCACGCACGTGGGAGCAAACACATGAGCAAACATACACTGTACACAATAGCCACACAAAACCGCATTCTCCACCGACTCGTCCTCAGCTCCAGCCGTTCCCATGTCGCGACGCGGGACTCGTCGCGGGACTCGTCGCGTCGCGGGTACATGCCCTCGCCTCTCTCTCGCTCCACTCGCGCTATCGCGCTGCCTGCGGCTGCCCTCGGTGCTACCTCTCAACGATGGTATGCCCGTCCCACCCCCTACGACCTCGCCTCAGTCGACGATGAGAAGGTCGTCCGAGTCGTCATCGTCCTCGTCCTCGGTGGCCGCGCCGTCGCCCGCCGCCGCCGACCACACCTCGATCTTCTTCGGCAGCAGCTGGTTCAACAGGTCCTCTCCGTGGCCAAGGCGGGCGTCTTCGCCCTCGCCCCAGCTCCACACAGCGCCGCCGGCAGTGAGGGCGAGGCTGTGGACTTCCCCTGCCGACACAGCCGCGACGCGCCGCCCCGCAAAGGCCTCGACCTTCTTCGGCAGCGACCGGCTCAGCTGGTTGCCGTGGCCCAGCTGGCCACCACGCCCCTCGCCCCAGCTCCAGACGGCGCCGTCGGCGGTGATTGCCATGCTGTGGCTCTCGCCAGCCGACACAGCCACAACGCGCTGGCCAGCGAAGCCCTCGACCTTCTTCGGCAGCAGCTGGCGCTGCTCGTCGCCGTGGCCCAGCTGGCCGTAGGCTCCATAGCCCCAGCTCCAGACGGCGCCGCCGGCGGTGAGGGAGAGGCTGTAGCTGGCTGCTGCTGACACAGCGAGGACGCGCTGGCCAGCAAAGGCCTCGACCTTCTTGGGCAGCAGCTGGTGCTGCTCGTCACCGTGGCCCAACCTGCCGTCGTCTCCAAAGCCCCAGCTCCAGACGGCGCCGCCGGCGGTGAGGGCGAGGCTGTGGTGCTGTCCAGCCGACACAGCGACGACGCGCTGCCCACCAAAGGCCTCGATCTTCTTGGGCAGCAGCTGGATCTGCCAGTCGCCGTGGCCCAGCTTGCCAGAGAAGCCATCGCCCCAGCTCCAGACAGCGCCGTCGGCGGCGAGGGCCAGGCTGTAAAAGGATCCAGCCGACACAGCGACGACGCGCCGACCAGCAAAGGCCTCGATCTTCTTCGGCAGCAGCTGGTTCTGATGGTCGCCGTGGCCCAGCTCGCCCGGCCAGCCGCAGCCCCAGGACCAAACGGCGCCGTCCGTGGAAAGAGCGAGGCTGAAAAGTCCTGACGCCGCCACCCCAATCGCGCGCTCGCCTCCGAGGAGTGACGGGAGACGGGTCGGCGTCTTCAGCTGCAGCACGCCCTCGCCGTGGCCGAGAAGGCCTGGAACCACCACCTCGTCGTCCTCGTCCTCCTCCCCCTCCTCTGCCGTGCCGCACGACGAGAGCCGCCCCTCGCCGTCGATGAAGACGCTGTGCCGTTCGCCTGCTGCCGCCCTCGCCGGCCGGTTGGACTCGTGCAGCAACGCCGAATAGCACAGCCACCGCACGGCGCAGCCCTCGTCCCCAGGCTGCGCCGGCAGCTCGTAGCCGCGCTCTTGCGCCCGCAAGCGGATGGCCTCCACCGCAAGCGAGTCGTGGAAGAGCAGCGAGACGGCCGCGACGCGAGCGATGTCGACGGGGTCGCAGCGAGAGAGGGCGCGCAGGAGGAGGTCCGTGGGGAGGTCGAGGAGGCGGGTGGGCGGCGGCGTGTCTGGCGAAGGAGCGGCGGTGGTGGCGGGGGCGAGGCGGCGAGAGCGGCGGCGACGTGGCGTGGACATCGCGAGGAAAAGAATTTTACTATTGCCCCTCTCACAGCAGACTGGCGAAAGAAAACGCGCGAGCGCTAGCTAGGGGTCAGGGCTCTCTAGCCCGTAGCCCGATGCCGATCATCCGGCTCGCTGGGTGCGCTTCTTAGCTCCCTGGCCCTGGATGTGAGGTTGATGACCGCACTCCAAGTGCTCCAAGTGCGCGCAAAAAAGCACCGAGATTGTGAGCTGTACACGGAGCGAGGGTCTGGAGGCGTACAGGGACGGTACACGCAAGACTACATCAGCCAAGCCGCGGTTGAGCGGACGACCGACAAACAGAGCAATAAGCAAGCCGGCCTGACACGTCCCGCACATGTCCCTGTTCACACAGACATCTCGCTAGGATAGAGAGGTCTCTCTCTCTCTCTCTCTCTCTCTCTCTCTCTCTCTCTCTCTCTCTCTCTCTCTCTCTCTCTCTCTCTCTCTCTCTCTCTCTCTCTCTCTCTCTCTCTCTCTCTCTCTCTCTCTCTCTCTTTCTCTCTTTCTTTTTTCCTTCTCTCTCTCTCTCTCTCTCTCTCTC
>NW_005200944.1:5394-7822 GCF_000372725.1 Emiliania huxleyi CCMP1516 | reverse complement strand
GCCCCGAAAGGCATCTCTAGCAGTGTCGTTACGCATGCCCCCTCCCCTCCTGGGCGCATGCGCCTCACGTCTCGCCAGAGCATACGCCCTTGGTGTGTGGCGAGACGAGTTTTTCGCCATGCAGCGAGCAGCAAGCCGCCCGCCGCAAACAGCCGGAGGCCTCGCCGCGGCACTGACTGCGCCGCGCTCCCGCACCCGTCGACGAAGCTCCCCCCGCGGAAGACCGCGCGTAGCGACGCCTTGACGATCGAGATGGGCGCGCCTGAAGCTCGCCCACCTACTGCCCCTGAGAGTTGGTTACGAGTGGGATCAGCTCCCCCCCGTGGGATCAAAGCTTCCACGACCTCGCACCCAACATCTCAGGCGGGATCAGAAGGGGACTCCACACCGGACACCGCCCTGCTGTGTTAGGATCATCAGAGATGTCGAGGTGGTGTCGAGGTGGTGTCGAGCGGTGTCGAGCGGTGTCGAGCGGTGTCGAGCGGTGTCGAGCGGTGTCGAGGGGTGTCGAGCGGTGTCGAGGTGTCGAGTTTGGCACCTTGACACGGACGAGCATGGTGTCAGCCTAGATGGTGTCGAGGGGTGTCGAGGGGTGTCGAGGGGTGTCGAGTTGGTCGAGTTGGTATGGGGTGTCGAGGTGTCGAGTTGGTGTCGAGGTTTGGTGTCGAGGTGTCGAGGCCAGGGCTCAGCCCTTGCTCTCGCGGCTTCTCCCGCCTCTCGGCGCAACTCCGCCCTCCTCGCGGCGTATTTTGGCCCCTCGAGTTTTATCAAAAGCTCTCCTCGCACAAGGACGACTCTTCTGACACCCACTCCGGATCATTTGCCGCCAAGTTCATGTCGTTGCTCAGGCCCACTCTCGTTTTTCGAACACTTCTACCTCCACAGATGATGTTGGCGCTGGCCGCTGGGGTCCCCTTCGGGTGCATCGTGACAGCTGGCGACACGGGATTGCTAGTGGCGTGTGTCGTCGTCATCGATTCGTCTTCCGGACTCCGTTCGTTCGGCGTGGCTCATCCTCCATGCCGTGAACAGGCGCCCTATCCATCCTATGTTCTTCTCTCTGCCCGTGCCTTGGTCTTGTCATTGTTTCGTGCCGACGAAATTCTTTTGACCGCGCAAGATAAAGGGTGGCTAAGGGCTTTGCCCGCAAGGCGCCCGCGTCGCCGACGCGGTACCATTGACTAATCCCGGGATTCACACCCACACGACCAAATAGCGAAAATCCGAATACCGTGCAAAAACCACGGAAATTGAGCAGAAGAAGGTAACCTCACCTCAAGTTAGGCAAACGCCATAAGATGGGCGATCCGGCGCTTCCTTTGGACGGACGAAATGATCGGGAAAACCAGGGCTAGCAATTTGTTTTTTGGCAAGGTGCCGCAAGCGGCTCTGTCGGCTCTGTGTACTAGGAACCATGTTGCCGATTCTGTCGCTCTCCCTGAGTCTCTCCACCGCATCGCCTCCCACCCCTACCTTCCCCGCCGCCTCGCGATTCAACTTCCGTGGAAGCGACTGCGCCTACTACGTCGCTGGCTCCGGTCCTCCCGTTGTGCTGCTGCACGGTTTCGCCGGCTCGGCGTACAACTGCTGGCGGAGCACCGTCCCGGCGCTCGCAGCGACACACACTGTCTACGGAATCGACCTCTTGGGCCTCGGCGCGAGCGCTCAGCCGGTCGTCGAGTACTCCATCGACCTCTGGCGCGAGCAGTGCGCCGCCTTTGTGCGAGAGAGGCTGGGAGGTGAGGCCCCTGTCATCATCGGCCACTCCTTCGGCTCGCTCATCGCCCTCGAGCTCGCGCGTACCCTCGCCGCCCAGGCGCTCGAGCATCTCGGCACCGACATCGCCACACATCTCGCCGCCGCCGCCCGCCACCGCCGCCGCCGCCGCCGCCGCCGCCGCCGCCGCCGCCGCCAACCGCCGCCGCCGCCGCCGCCACCGCCGCCCACACCACCACCCGCCCTCACCGCTTTTTCCACCACACCCCACACCGCCCTCTCCGCCCCAGGGCACGCCGGCCCGCGCGGTCGTCATCAGTTGAGCTGCGCCCATCCTTCAGCTGGTCCATCGGTAGGGCACGCCTGCCCGCGCGGTGGGCATGATGAACTGCGGCGTCGGAATGAACAACAAGAACGCGCTCAAGGCGCAGCCTCGGCGCAACCTCGGCGCAGCCTCGGCGGATCTCGACGCCGTCTGAGCGCACTCGGCGGACTTGTCTCCAGGTGGAGGCGTGGCGCGCGGAGCAGGCGGCGAAGGGCGTGGAGGTGGAGCGGGCGGCGCCTGGCTGGCAGCATTACATCTTAGTCGCAGTCCTCATTCATCGTGCTCACAGCGCGACCAGAGGTGTGCCACCACATGTCCCCCTAGCAGCAGACCCCTGTTGAACTAGATGACGCCGTATCCAACAGTCGTGCCCGGGACGACCTTCGC
>NW_005200944.1:0-2500 GCF_000372725.1 Emiliania huxleyi CCMP1516 | reverse complement strand
CCCGACCTCAAAAAGGCACCAAGTGCAGACACCAAAAACGAGTTTGCGCTGATGAGCGAACCGAGCCGCCGGGTGCCCCGCAGCGGCCTCGCTGGGCCAGAACATCGGCCCCGAGTGCTCCGCAGCAGCCTTGCTGGGCCAGAACGTCGGCCCGCGAGGTGGGGTGCTAGTCTGGGACCCATACGTGGCAGTTCCCTTGCTCCAAGCGCTTGCGCTTCGGCGGTAGTGATCTAATCACCCGAATACCACGTTCGGATCGCTCCTCATCGCAAACCCTGTCAGCAGTTCGCCTACGGGTATGTTCGTAAGAGCTACATACACTGAAAAAGCAAGGCATAATCGCCTTAGGTCGAACGCTTATTCACCCGCCCAGCACTGTGAGAGAGAGATTTTTAGAAGCCAACTCTTCTCTCTTGCACTGTGTGGTCTTCCGCATCGATAAGCTGCGGCGCCGACTTCTGAGTTTTGTTGACTTCTGTGCCGTAGAAGAGCCCATGCCGACACTCACTTCGAGCGCCGTAAAGACGTCTAACGAGAGCCGATCCAGCAGACGTCGCTTTGTGCCAGGGCGCCGAGGGCGCCACTGTCGCTGCTGCTGCTGTCTCCAGAGACCGTTTGCCCTCACCGCAGACGGCGCGCCGCTGCCTCGTGCTCACGATGCCTCTCCCAATGCCAAATGCCTCCCAGTGCCCAATGGCTTCCAATCCTCATGGCTACCAATCACCTAAGGCTCCCATCGGGCGGGCAAGCAACCCCCCACACTGCCACACACCCACCCACCCACCCAGGCGCGCTCTACTCTTGGGGCGCGGGGCAGTGCGGCCGCCTCGGGACGAGTCCAAGCAGCTGCTGCCGAAACGCGTGGACGCCCTTGCAGCACGCTTACGCTTCACTGCATGATGCCAACACTGTCACTCTCGCCCCAGAGCATCTCGGTGGTGGTGCCGAGATGCGGTGGTGGAGGTGGAGGTGGTGGATTTATGCAGTGAAGCGTAAGCGTGCTGCAAGGGCGTCCACGCGTTTCGGCAGCAGCTGCTTGGACTCGTCCCGAGGCGGCCGCACTGCCCCGCGCCCCAAGAGTAGAGCGCGCCTGGGTGGGTGGGTGGGTGTGTGGCAGTGTGGGGGGTTGCTTGCCCGCCCGATGGGAGCCTTAGGTGATTGGTAGCCATGAGGATTGGAAGCCATTGGGCACTGGGAGGCATTTGGCATTGGGAGAGGCATCGTGAGCACGAGGCAGCGGCGCGCCGTCTGCGGTGAGGGCAAACGGTCTCTGGAGACAGCAGCAGCAGCGACAGTGGCGCCCTCGGCGCCCTGGCACAAAGCGACGTCTGCTGGATCGGCTCTCGTTAGACGTCTTTACGGCGCTCGAAGTGAGTGTCGGCATGGGCTCTTCTACGGCACAGAAGTCAACAAAACTCAGAAGTCGGCGCCGCAGCTTATCGATGCGGAAGACCACACAGTGCAAGAGAGAAGAGTTGGCTTCTAAAAATCTCTCTCTCACAGTGCTGGGCGGGTGAATAAGCGTTCGACCTAAGGCGATTATGCCTTGCTTTTTCAGTGTATGTAGCTCTTACGAACATACCCGTAGGCGAACTGCTGACAGGGTTTGCGATGAGGAGCGATCCGAACGTGGTATTCGGGTGATTAGATCACTACCGCCGAAGCGCAAGCGCTTGGAGCAAGGGAACTGCCACGTATGGGTCCCAGACTAGCACCCCACCTCGCGGGCCGACGTTCTGGCCCAGCAAGGCTGCTGCGGAGCACTCGGGGCCGATGTTCTGGCCCAGCGAGGCCGCTGCGGGGCACCCGGCGGCTCGGTTCGCTCATCAGCGCAAACTCGTTTTTGGTGTCTGCACTTGGTGCCTTTTTGAGGTCGGGAGATGCCGTGTCTCGGATAAACCTGATCGACCAGCTCCTCGCAGTGGCGTCCCGTGGAAATGACCGGCTCCTCGATCGCCAGTCTCGAGAGCTTGAGCGCCCACAGCGAGCATCCACGGGCGGATGTCAGAGTGCCGTCCTCTCTGATCATGAGCGCCAAAATCGTGGCTCGGCCGCTCTGCATCGTGCTAGCTATTGTCGCAGTTCCACCAATCGCCATCCACGGCTTGGGACGCTCGGACGAGCTCTTCTGTTGTATCTCTGCGCTCGTCTTTTCCGTGTCTTCTCTGGTCGCAAGTCAGGCGATGACGTCTTCCACACGTGTGGTCCCTCGCACATTCATCTTTTGGGCCCAACTCTTTGCTCCGCTCCACCACGGCCCGATTCTGCTGATGGACTGGCAAAAGGAGGGCGGTGCCGACGCGCTTGTGAGCGCCATGCTAGTATTCGCCATTGCGGCGGCTATCGCGTGGATCTTGGTGACGAATCGAACGGCCTGGTGTGACGTGGAGATTGACGGCGTCACCTTGTGGCGTGTCATGCGCCGCCTGCTCTGGGTGCCAACCTCCGCCAGTGTCGCAGGCATTGCTTTTCTATGCTGCCTGGAAGCGACTATGCCAGA
>NW_005200945.1:3846-7497 GCF_000372725.1 Emiliania huxleyi CCMP1516 | reverse complement strand
CCCGAGTAGTCCCCAGATGCGACGTCGTCGGGGAGGGCGTCGTCGCGGGCGCCAACGTCGTCATCCGAGCCCCTACGGCTGTCCAAGGGCACGTCTGGGTGGCCAGGGGCGGGGGCCGAGCCGTGAGTGCTCCGCCGGGGCGAGCTTCTGGGTCCATGGGACCGCTGCCGGACCCATCCGAGAGCCTCTCCGGACACGTTCGCTCGATGGCCTAGTTGGCGGCCGATATTCGACGACCAAAGCTCCGGGCGCCGCGGCCAGAGGTCCGCCCACGGCCCCAGGACTCGTGGTGGGTGTGGGGTGTGCCTCACGAGGCGGAGAGGCCGCGTGAACGCCCGTAGAAGCTCGCGAAGTGCGGATTTGGAGCGCCGCGCCGGACCTCCGCCGGGGCCCGCCGGGGCGTCGTATGGGCCTCGGGGTGCCCGAGAAGCTTAGAGGTGCGGTTTTTTTTGCTTGTGTCTATCGGTTCATGTCATGGACCGGCCCTGGGAAGCCTTTGACCGCGCGCGGAGGGTGTTACGGGGCCGTGATGATTTAGCGGGAGGGAAATCGGCTGGTTTGCCCAGTGTGAGAATAGGCGGTGCAGCGCGCGAAGCGCGCGCGATCTCGTACTTTTAAGGCTGGATCCGGCCATTCCAAGGGTATACCTTTGAGAATCCCCAGCGTCCCACCCTCCTAGTCACACTCTCAATTTCTCGACTGGCCAACACGAAGTGCTGCGATCGGGGGTGGCCCATTTCTTTTTTCGTTTCTTTTTTTGGGCCCTGTGGGCACCCTATCGGTGGCCAGGCTGCCAAGCGTCACAGGCGGGGGCGAGGCCTCTGCAAACCTCAGCCGCGCCTTTTCCCCTTTTTTCCACCTCTTTTCTTTCTTTTCTAGTCTTTTACGATTTTGCCGGAAACCATTGTTCAAGACTTCGTTTGATCAGAGGAGAAGCACTGACAGTCTGCGTGCAACGGAATGAGCTGCACCACGCTGCTCGTGCTCCCGTCAATTGTCGTGCCCCTCGAACCTCTCTGCAAGAGGCATTGCCCCTACAACTCTCTGACAGTGCGATGCAAGTGGGGCGGATGCAGCGGCTGCTCGGAATGCGCGTCTCCATCATCATGCAAGACATATTGCCAATACAACACGCACCCACTGTCGGTGCGATGCAAGTGGGACGGATGCGGCGGCTGCCTGGAATGCGCGTCGCCGCCGCCGCTGCCGCCGCTGGCCTCGTTAGCGCCTCTGCCGTCTCCATCATCATGCAAGACATATTGCCAATACAACACGCACCCACTGTCGGTGCGATGCAATTGGGACGGATGCGGCGGCTGCCTGGAATGCGCGTCGCCGCCGCCGCTGCCGCCGCTGGCCTCGTTAGCGCCTCAGCCGTCTCCATCATCATGCAAGACATATTGCCAATACAACACGCACCCACTGTCGGTGCGATGCAAGTGGAACGGATGCGGCGGCTGCCTGGAATGTCCGCTTTCGTCGTCACCTGCCCCCATCGCACCTCAAGCGCCCCCGTCACCCCCATCGTCGTGCAAGACGTCTTGCGCGCACAGCTCGCACCCGGTCGCGGTGCGATGCACTTGGGACGGATGCCACGGCTGCTCAGAATGCATCTCAAACGTCACCGTCACGTGGCCACCGCCTCGGCCGCTCAGGCTCGCACCCTCCAGGAGCTTCAAGCAGCGCGAGGGCGCGTTGAGTCTACTAGTGGGGACCGAGGCAAACTGCGGCGCGGTTGTCGGCACGCTCAATGCGTGGCTGGCGGAGGCGGGCGCCGACACCACCGGCTTCGCCTGCGGAGAGACGCTGGCAATCCAAGGTGAGCGTTACTACTCTGGCTGGGGCGTCGGCCGTCTGATCACCAGCAACGACTGTGAGGACGACGTCGCCGACGCCAACGGCGTGCTCCCGCTCCGACTGGCGTGCTCCGACGCGTGCCCCGACTGCGAGTACAGGTACACGTATGACTGTGGAGAGCCCTCCTGCTTGGGCGGCCCGCCTTGGTCGGCCAGGAGGGTGGACTATGTGACGGTGAGTGGAGCACCGGACGTTGCCGCGCTGAACGAGCTCTTGTTTCCGCCTCCACCTCCGACCCACTACTCCCTCGGCGTCGCTGGACGGAGCTGCCCCCACGGGACGGCCGTTCTGGACAGCTGGACAGCTGGACAGGCTGACTGCGAGTCTATCGCGGTAGCCCTCGGCTATAACTACGAGGGGGTGCAATTTTGGCACGAAGGGTATCCAGGCCCCCACGGCAGCAGCTCCTTCACGTCATCGGCAAGCAGCCCTGGCTGCCACTACTTCAAGCACGCCGACGGACACGGCTCGGTCTTTTTCAACTTTTGGGCGTCCGAGGTGCCTGATCGTCCACCGTCGGTGGAGAGCACGGCGGGGCCCATTTGCCACTGGCTCTGACCGAACACGCGCCAACACGAAACGCACAACGAACCGCACTGATCGTCCGGTTCACTCATCGAGCGCGAGCCGCAACCCGCGCGCGTCCACAGCCTCGAGCAACACAAACACTGTCGTGCGGGAGATTTTTGCCGTGTTGAACGAATGGTCGTACTTAGCAACGAACGAATGGTCGTACTTAGCACCTAAAGAGCGCTCTAAGACATTGCACATTAGACGTGGTTTTCACATGATTCCCCGGCGTGCCAAAAAAGCAAGGAGACGTCAAGCGACCGGAGACATGCGCTGAGCCTCAGCCCTTGGCCACAGGCGCCTGCTCCGTGCTGGGCAGCGGCGCGTCCGACGCCTTGACGAAGCGCACAGAAACGGAATTGACGCAATGCCTCTCGTTGGTCTGCGTGAAGCGCTCGCCTTCAAAGAAACTAGAGGCAGTGCGCGGCCGAGCCGCCGAGTAGCCGAGGTGGCCGGGGCGGCGTTCGCCTTCAAAGACGTGGCCGAGGTGGCCGCCGCAGCTGCTGCACATGATCTCCACGCGCCGCATACCAAACGAGCTGTCCACTTCGGTCCGGACGGCGCCTTTGTAGCACCGGTCGAAGGCCGGCCAGCCGCACCTGCGCCGTGCGGGGAGCGTGAGAGGGCTGTCAACCCAAATCTGGCATACACCCACGCAGCGCCGCCACCGCCACAGCACGCCACTTCGCCGGCGGCCACCGCCACAGCGCGCCACTCGCCGGCCGCCACACGCCCGCACGCGACAGCCGCCGCAACCACTCGGATAGTGCGCCCGCTCTGTGGCTCACCCGGACTTGAACTTGCTCTCAGCACTGTAGAGCGGAAGACCGCAGCCGCGGCAAACAAAGTGGCCGGCCTTGGGGTAGAACTTATCGTACTCCCCTGTGCCTGCGCGCTCTGTGCCCTTTTCGCGAAGTACATTGTATTCCTGTGCGTTAAGTTGCTTCTTCCACTCAGCCTCGCTCTTCGCCATCGCTCCGGTGTAGGCGCTGGGTGCAGAGGTGGTACGTCCGTCCCGGAAACTTCAGTTACCCGGAATTGACCCCATCCAAAAAAATCTGGAACAGCGCTCCGCCGGCGCCGCCACAGCTTGCCGAGCGCCGGCCACAGGCCTGCCTGCAGCCCAGCCACCCGCCGCGGCGGCAGCTAGTCGGTTCGGCCTTGACTCGCGCGCGCCTTGGCTTGTGCAGGTGATGCCCAGAGCAGCAGAGACGACGCCGGCAG
>NW_005200945.1:0-1282 GCF_000372725.1 Emiliania huxleyi CCMP1516 | reverse complement strand
TAAGGGGGCCAATAGAGGCAGGATACTGGCAAAAAGGAGTTGAGGAATTTCAGCCAAACCGCCTTTGGGACAGCAAAGAAACCCGCAAGTCAAATGGGCGGGGGCCACGGTCGAGTGAAGAAGAGAATTCCCGGGCAAGTTCCGCCGTAGAGGGAAGGGCAGACCGGCAATTCGCACGAGCAGGTGCCCACGGCCCGGCGCCCGTCACGACGTGGTAGGATGAAGCGAAGTTCATCACTGGCTGAGACGAGGTGCTGTATCGCGACGCGAATTCAGGGTGGCAGCGGGGAGGTGGCTGCGGAAAGCGGCAGTGACGCGCGCCAGAGAGGGTAGCAGAGAGGGTAGCAGAGAGGTCACCACAGACAGCAGCGGGGTTCTGGCAGGAGTTCTGCCGAGCTTTTTTTCTTCACCCTTGCCGTCGTCCCTGGGATGCCGCCCGCCGCTCTTCGAGCGCAGGGTCTTTGGGTTCGACGGGTGTGCCACCTGCGAGGCGGTCCGGAGGCCACACGGGTGAGAGAGTGCCGAAAAGGCCCGATTAGGAACGGCACCAGGGGCGTGCGAACGCGCCTTGACGGAGCAGGAGGCGCCCGCGACTGGCATCACTTTCGGAGTCGAGCCAGCCTCTGATGAGCTGGTCGTTCCCTCTTTGCATGGACTTCAAGTGAGCTCCTCTCTGAGGTGTGCGGCGCATAGCACGGTCGGCCGAACCTGACCGAACACAGGAACCCTACGCCACGGTGATGGCATGAAAAGTTGACCCACGGGAGGGTGCGGACAAGGGCCTCCTGCTGATCCGCTGCCTCATCCTCGAGGATTCAGGCGCCTTACCATGAACACAACACACCAAGTCCAAGAGAGCAACGCACACAGAGCAGCGCGACCGGAGGCAGGACTGGGGCAGGAATGGCGAGAGAGTGATGCTACCGAGGAATAGTGAGAGAGTGAAACTGAAATAAGACAATGGGCTTGCCCATCCCGGAGTGGTTCGACCCCACACAAACCCGGAGGGGTGATGGGATGCTGTCGCGGCGGTCTCCGGCCCAGTGAGGTAGTGCGCCAGACTATCCCAGATCCTGCTGAACAAGCTCCTCTTGTAGCTCGATCGGTCACACCGCCATCGCCGTCGGGGAGAGGGGGGACGACACTGCCTCGGCAGCGTGCACCTCGATCCTGCACCGTGTTTGTTATGACCCCCCCCCATGAACACACCAGTGAGGGAGGGCGAGACGATCGAGGGCTCCCGTACCATGCGGAATCGACCCTATCCAGTGCTCAAGTGCTC
>NW_005200946.1:0-4935 GCF_000372725.1 Emiliania huxleyi CCMP1516 | reverse complement strand
TAAAAAATTAAAGGACCCCGAAGGGGGGGGGCGCGAGCAAGCATTTGGAGGTAGCACCCTTTCCCCGGCTCAAAACAAGGGGGTAAGGGACCGAAGGGCATTTTGCCGGCGACGCAATGCGGGGGAAGGCCCCAATTCTGGCTTAGCCTCGCCCGGTTGGTCTCGCGCCGCCCCTCAAAGTGGTACCGGAACCGCTTGAGCAGTGGCTGCACAAACGCCTCCAGCGCCCACAGCCCGCCGCCGCCCTCGCCCTCGCCGGCAGCCTCGCCCTCGCCGCCGCCGCCCTCGCCCTCGCCGCCGCCGGAAGAGGCCCACTCGCAGAACTGGAGCAGCAGCACCTCCCCGACGGCCCGCCTCACCTCGCCGAGCCTCTGCTCGCGCAGCGAGGGCGCCTCCTCGCTCGCCGCCGGCGCCGCAGGCCAGCCCGTCGCCTTTGGAGAAGGAGGCGCCCGCGGTGTGAGGGCGGGGGGAGGGGAAGGGGAGGCGGCCCCTCCTCCCGCCACAGCTGTTTCTCGGCTACACTTCGCCTTGACCGCCTCGCCCAGCCGCTCCTCTGCCGCAGCCCGGAGTGGCTCCACCGCCCTCCTCAGCATCTCTCCCACCAAAACGGCGAGCGAGCCGCCGAGCCGCTGCTCCTCGGCCGCGTCGCCACCCTCCCCGGCCTCTCCGTCGCGAGCCGAGTGCGCGGTGACGACGGTGTGGAGCAGCAGCAGCCGCGCCACCGCAGCCGTCCACTCGTGGGCGGCGCCGCTCGCAGTGGCCCGCGTCATCTGCGTGGGGGAGGCGGCTCGTGTTGTGCGAGCGGGGCCCTCACACGGTGCCGCGCGTTGGAGGCGTCCAGCCCGCTGCCTGAGCAGCGAGCTCGTCGGCGCGCACGAGGGTCGAGAGCACCACCTCGGCAGCGCGCAGCTTGCGCAGCGTGCCGAGCGTCGAGGCGTAGGAGCGCTCGAGTCGCTGGCTCGCGCCTCGCTGCGCCTCCAGTGAGTCCTCCAGCTCGGACGACTGCAGCGCCAGGCCGTCCAGCTTGACACGTGCCGCGTCCATCTCGCGTGCCGCCTCTTTGAGCAAGGCTGGCGCCTCGCGCTCTGCCGCCGCCAGCTCCGCCTCAAGCACAGCCACCCGGCGCGCTGCGGCCGGGACGAGGGAGTGCACGGCCGAGAGGTCGTCATGCACGAACGCGAGGTCGAGGGTCGGGCCAGAGTCGACCATGCCCGACGGGCAAATATTTTTGCCCTCCGCCCGGTGAAGGGTGGAGGCCGTCCGCGGAGCTACGAGTAGGCGGGCCGAGGGTAACAAAGAAAACCGCTGCCCATCGCGGCAAAAAAGAAAGGAGCCTGGGTAGCGGCGGGCACTTGATATGGGCTGCGATGGTCGGTCGCACCACCATGTCGCCTGATGTCGACTCGTCGCGCGCCACGTTGCGGACGCTTCTCTACACAGCGTTGGCCGGCGTTGTGATCTGGAGGTGGCACGCCACGCACCCGCCTGCGTCGCCTCCTCCTCCTTCCTCGGTGGCGCGCTTTGCGCAGTGCGATGGCTCGTCACCCGTCCTTGTCGGCACGCACCACAAGTCGGGGACGGTATTGCTCACGCACCTGCTCAGGGACGCGTGCAGAGCGCTCCGCTGGACGTGCGTGTTCAACCACGACGGCGGCCGTCACTGCGCCTCGGCCAGCGAGGCGCGCGTCCTCGGCGCCAGGATCTGCTTCCTGCAGCACGGCATCCGCTTCCAGGGCCTGGCGGCCGCGCCGCCTGGCGCCGAGGCCGAGGCGTACCGCTTCGTGCACGCGGTGCGCGACCCGCTCGAGCTGGTGCTGTCGGGCTACAGCTACCACCTGCGCACCACCGAGCGGTGGGCGAACCGCCCCGAGAGGCGCTGGAACGGCACCACGTACCGGCGGTACCTCAACGCGCTGCCACTCGAGGCGGGCCTGCTGGCTGAGATGCGGCACTCGGCGCGCGACAACCTCAAGACGATGCCGCGGCTGCACGCGCGGGTCGGCGCGCGGCCGTGCACGCTCACCCTGCGCTTCGAGGACTTTTCGCGCGACTGGGAGGGGACGCTCTCCTCGCTGTGGGCGCTGCTGGGCGTGAGGGAGGCGGCGCAGCTCGCGGCGCTCGCGCGTGTCTCGGAGAAGCACAACGTGTACCGCCACAACACGACGCGCGGCCGCCACGTCTCGAGCACGTCCTCGGACAGGCGCACGGCGATGCGCCAGCTGCTCCGCCGCAACCGCGACGCAATCGCGCGGATACGAGAGGTGCGCCGCCAGATCGGCTACCCGCGCGTTGGCCAGGAGGGATCGGCGTGATCCACACGACAAGCGGACCCGCGCAGCAGCAGAATTGCTGTCATGTTGCGCTTGGCTCGCGGCGGCTGGCGCCGAGGCCGTGCGCGCCAGTCGCAACATTACGTCGAGCTCCTCCGCAGAGTCATTCCATGTCGTCAGATCGCCTTTGTCAGATCGCCTTATTCAGACCTCTACCGGCCGGGGCGCCCCGCTCTCCGTGTGCAGCGGGAGCTTTCTTGCGAGACAGAATAAGGCCGTAGCCCGAAGCGGAAAAAATAAATCAGAATACACTGTGCACACCGCGTGCGCGTTCACCGCGCGCTGGTCTGTCGTTGGGCTGCCTCCGTGAAAGAGAGGAATCGTCGGCAGAGTTAAGCGCGTCCTCTTCGCGCACGTGTAGGAATCCTACAGCCGCCGAGGCTGCGGCCGTCCATCGGCGGCGATTCTGGCAGATACCGGCGGCCGTGTTGTCAGCTTTCCTTGCATTTGACTGCTCGCTGCTGGCGGTGCCGCCACAGCGCATAGAGTAACGAGGGGATGAATGGAGCGAATATGACCCACGCACCGCGAAGAGACTCTGCAGCGTCGAAATAGTGAACGATGCCGAGAATTGCGGAGGCAAGGGCGCCGCACGCATACATCTGCGCAACAACTTTCCACGAGAGGTCGTTGATCGGCGGCGGTGGTGGCGCCGAATCGACTGCGGCAGTCATCGAGCCGCCTCGAGGCGCTCGCTTGCTCGGGGCGCTCGCTGCTCGCGCGCACGCTTTGCCTGGCCAAGCAGCTAGCAGGGTTCCGGCTCCTACTCGGATAGGGGGTCTGTCAGAGAGTACATACATACAGAGAGTGGGGCTTCCAAAAGAGAAAGGAAAATAACGCACGGGCCCTCAGCGGAGCTGGGAAGAGGACCGCCGCAAGCGGCGTGGCGTGGAGCGGTTGTGCATCCCTCCGGGGGCCCCTCTGCGCCGGGGAGGCGTTGTTGGAGGCTAGGACGCAAGCGTCCGTCGCCCTTTTCAAACTCGGGGCCCACTCCGCTACGCTCCGACCCGAATTTGGAGGGCCTAAAAGTTTAAGGTGTTGCTGCGCAAAAGGGGTCGGACACCGGGCGCAGCTCATGCTAAGAGCTAGAAGAGGAGATAGAGAGAACAACCACCCTGTCCCGTTATTGCGTACACCAACACCACAAAACGCTCTCTCTCTCCTGAGTCCTGTCCTCACTCAGGGGGGTCACAACTACCAAGTCCCTCGACTAGCTGCCACAGGGCGCAGCTGCCACAGGGCGCAGCTGGAGACGCTCCCCCTCAATCGGCATCCACCCCCACCCGCTCCAGCCCCACTTCTGCTGCCGAGAGAGCTGAATCGAAGCAAGCGAGCCATTGCATCTTGGCGTGCTCCTGGAGCGCGGCTTTCTGCGGCCACGAGCACGGCGGAGTCGGCGTCGTAGCGCGCATCGTTCCCGCTCATCGCCCATTCCTCCCGTGACGTGTGTCGGCCGCGATTCGATGTCGCCACCTTCATCGCCAACGAGGACTCCCTCGACTGCAGGGGGGCTCCGGCGCGGGGAGGGACTCCGCCTGCTGCGCTGGCCGACTGCGCCCTCCTCCTCCATGGGCTCGATCCGATTCCGCAGCGGCGGTGCTGCGCGGGAGGCGGCCGCGGGCACGCTGGGCTCGATCAGCGGCTTTCCCCTCAGGTAGCGCGAAAGCACGGATTTGGCGGACGTTCTTGGCTCAATTTTACGATGTCTTGGCACCAGCTGAAGGCTTGCATCCCACATCACGCAGTTCGTGCACGGTATTCGGATTTTGCTATTTGCTCGTGTGGGGGTATATCGCAGATTTGTCAATGGTACCGCGTCTGCGACGCGGGCGCCTTGCGGGCAGAGCCCTTAGCCACCCTTTTATCTTGCGCGGTCACAAGAACACAACGCAGTCCCTCACATGACAAGCGACCCCACGACAGCGATTGTGGGGACTACATGATCCGTACGTGAAGGGTGGAGGGGCCGCCTCTCCTTCCTCCCGTCCGCAGAGCTACAAAAACAAAAACAAACATTTGGTGTTGCTAAAAATCTCTCTCTCAGAGCTTTAAAATCCCTGTGTGGTGGCGGCGTGCCGTCCTCCCATCCCTCCCTTGGGTTGTCTGTTTTCTTTCTCTCTCTCAGAGCTGGGCAACCCCCACTGGGGCCGAGGGGTAGAGGCCGTTTGCGCTTGCTTGTTCTTTCGTCGTTGACCCCTCAGAATTCATACAAAAAAGAAAGGACAGCTGCCGCCCCGAGCAACATCCACCGACAGCATGTCAAGCATCGATTCCGCGACGCTAACCGGAGCGAGAAGGCGGGAGAGATCAGAGGCACGCGCCGCAGAGACGCGCGCACGGTGGGCTGCGGAGAGGGTGGCGGCACCTTCTGAGAGCCGCGTGCGGGAGCGCCGCCTGCCCGCCGCAGCATCGGCCGACACCGTGCTGACGCACAACGCCTGGGACGATGTGGATTTCAGCGCCGACGAGCGCACGACAGCCGAAACGCTCATCGCCGCGCAGCCGCTCGCGCCGGCCGCCGCCTCCGAGCAGAGCGTTGCTGCCGCGGCTCGACTGTGGGACGAGCACTACGCCGTCAACCCGCGCAACTACCACGACCGGCGGT
>NW_005200947.1:0-4935 GCF_000372725.1 Emiliania huxleyi CCMP1516 | reverse complement strand
GCGCCGCGGCCGCTGCACTCGTTGAAGCACTTGTGCAGCCCGGGCGACCTGTCCATCCTCACGCTGCACGTCGGCCCCGTGAAGCCCGGAAAGCAGCGGCACTTGGGCGTGCGCTGGTTGGCGCACTCCTCGAGGTTGTACCGGCGGTCGGACGGCACGCAGTCCGACGCCTTCGGGTAGAACTGGTACGGCAGCTGGACCGAGAGGATGCCGCGGCCGGAGCAGTGGCCGTCGGCGAGGCTCGCCGCCGCGTCGGCGCGCGTCCGCTGCAGCCACGTCTCGTTGGCGATGATCGGCGACCACGGGATGGCCGCCTTGGTGCGCCGCTCGGCCGCCGCCATGCTCTCGCCAGGCGCGGGCGCCACGACGCACTCCTGCCGCGCGTCGAGCGCCAGCTCGTGGCACTGCATCACGCAGTCGCACGTCGCCGGGAAGGCGGGTTGTGAGTGGATGCCGCACGCCGCCACCGTCGGCTTGAGGCCGTACTGGTCGACGCAGGCGGGGAAGAGCGGCTCGGCGCAGCCGGCGCCCTTGGCAAACGGCGGGCAGTCGCACCGACCGAGGTCGGCGTTGCACGTGCCGCGACCGCAGCCTCCCACACACGCGTGGCCACCCGCGCCGTCGAGCGGGTACGTGGCTGGTGCAGGGTCGGCCGGAGCTGGAACTGCGTGTCGTGTATGCACGGCCGCAGCGGCGAGCCGCGTGCGCGCGATCGACAGCGTTCCGTTCAGCGAGCCCAGTCGCGTCGCAAGATCGCGCTCCCGCGCCCGGAGAGCGGCCACCCGACTCAGCGGCTCGCTTCCAGCGGGCGTGGGAGCGGCAGCTGGCCCCTCGTCGTAGGAGATTGTCGGAAAGTTTCGTAGTGTCGGAATTACCACTAGGGCGAGCAGCACGAGGCCCAGCGGCACAAGCCGGCTGAAGGGCGCCATACTCAGGTCGCAGTACGAGTAGCTCGCTGCTCGCGCGGGGCCGCGCGTCGGAGCAACAATTCTTTTTTTTTGCGAGCGCCTTCGTTGTTAATAGTACAAACCCAATGGTCCTCTGCGAGCGGTCCTTCGTTGCAGTCGCACACACGCACACGCCACGCCGCACCGCGCGCCCGCCCACCGCCCCGCCCAGGCGGGAAAGAGATGAGGAGATGGGACAGCAAAGGAGGAAGCACAAGCACGTATGGGAGGGTTCAGTAATGCGCCACGCTGCCCGGCGTCTCTCACTTTCCGGGACAGCCCCGCCCTTGTGAGGCAGGAAAGTGACGGCTACCCCGTACGCCCTGCGGCCTGCTACTCCGACGCCGACCGCCCATTCCCCCCTCCTCGTTCCCCCCTCGAATTCTCCGGACCCCGACAAGCCGCCCGACGTTGTGGGCCTCTGCCCTGCACGCCCCCGCCCCTCGCTCACACCCCGGCCCGACACGCACTCTGCCCCGCACGCCCCCGCCCCTTCTGCCCCTCGCTCACGCCCCGGGGCCCGACACGCACATACAAGACAAACCCGGCGTCCTGCTCTCAAAAGAAAAAGAAAAAAGGGAATGAGGAGACCAGCGGGGGAGACTCCCCGCCTATGCAAGCCCCAGAGAGGGGCCGCCATCGCCGAAGCTGTGCCAAAGCATAACTCCAAAACCCGCAGCGGCCCAGGGGGCCTTGGGGGCAGCCTGCCGGACCGCCGCTGCACGGGGCTAGGCACCAGAAGATGAGTGGAATTGATGAATTGGGCCGTTGTCCGTGCCTCCCCTCTATACGTCAGAGTGGGACCTACGCCGCGCCGGGAAAGGGGCGCGCCCGGTCCTCGACGGAGCCGCGCGCCCCAAACGACCCAGGCGGCGAGTAGTCGTCCTCGAACCTTCGACATGTAGTTGCCCATAGTTAGCGCCCGCCCGCCCCCCCCTCTGTTGCTTCGCAAACGAAAAACAAAATAAAACCAAGCAAAAGAGAAAGCGAGGCCAAAAAACGATTGCGTAAACGGCGTCACAAAGCCCGCCGGTTTTGATCGACAATCGTGAGATTGACCGCCGTCGACCAGAGAATGGCAGACGATGGTCAGCTTGTGCGGCGCTCGCGCCGCGCCGGCTGGCTCATCGAGAGCGCTCTCTGGCGCCATCCGGGCCACGCGCGGCGCCGCGCGTGCCTCGCGCCACTCGCCTCGGCTGGCGGCACAGCGCCAAAGCCGCCTCGCCAACACCGCGCACAGCACCAGCATGCTGCCCACCAGGCAGCAGAGTGCTGCACCGGCGTGCAGCGGACGCTGCGGCGCTGCGGCGTCGCCTTCCCGCCCTGTCCACGGAGCAGACGAGCGGCGGCACGGCCTTCCACCAGCTGAAGGAGGTGCGCACTTCCCAAAGGAAGCACAGGATGCTCCCGCAGTTTACGCAGCTTTGTGCAGCGCAGCGCACGGGCCACGCCACACAAAGCCGACCCTCAGTCTGGCCAAGAGGCTGTCTGCGGAAGGCCTGGCAGCGCGTACTCGCCTCCTCCGCGGCCATGCCCTCCGCACGGGCGAGCGAGGAACGGGGACACAACCATTTCTGGAATCGTGTGTCCCCGAAGAATGTGTCCGCGCCCCCTTATTTTTTGCACAGCCCGCCGCGAAAGGGGATCGCACGACACAGCCCGATCACCTTCCGCCGCCTTCTCCCTGCCGACGATTCGCCAATGGCCGTCAAGGGCGTCCCCGGATCGGTGTCGGTTCCAATGGAGATGGAACGTGAGCCGCGCTCGCTGGCCTCTCGGCTGCTTCCGCCTGGACTGGCCGACAATGTGCTCGCGCTCTCGCTCTGTGCACAGGCAGCCTCTCCTCCCACCCTCGCTCCCACACGCGCCGTGGCGGCGCCGCCGCCGCCGCCGCCGCCGTCGCCGCCGCCGCCCGGTCCCACGCGCCGCCGCCTCACGCCGCTGGGTCCACCCTCTCCGCGCAGGTCGGAATGCTCGCCCGCTTTGCAATCGGCCTCGGCACGAGCACCGGGTGGAAGGAGGGGCGGGGCTTCAACGCGCAGAGCTCGCTCTTCACCGTGCTGCCGGCCAACATCGTCGACAGTACCTTGCTGCTCGGCATGCGCATTCTGAGCCGCTCCGACTTCCCCACAGCTCGACAGTACCTTGCGTATCAGCGGGACACGTACACCAGAGTGACCGGCCGGGATCTGGATCTGCAGCTCGAGGGACGCACGACTTCGACTTCTCTCTTCAAAACCATGCAAGAGACCCTCGACCTCGCCCGTACCAACGTCGCGAGCGGCGTCACGGCGGATGACTTGAAGCTGAAAGAAGACCTGCATGGATGGAACAACCTGAACGAGGTGTACCGCGCTGCCAAATATGAGAGCATCTATGGAACGGCCTTGGAGGATGATGTCGGCCGTGCTTACGATGCGGGCTTGGAAAGGGCGCTACAAACTGGTTCAAAAATTGTGACGCGGAACGATCACCGTGAACAGCATTTGGCGAACACGACCGCCCTCGATTTGCGTATGGGTCGCATCTACCTGCCGGCCAATGCGACCGCGGGCGAAAAGGAGCGAGTACGCGAGCTACTCGACGTGTTCGGGAAGGCAATTTGCGAGCACAATCCGTACGTAAAAGACTTCATGACGGTACGTCGATCTTCGGCGGGCTGAACATGAAAACCGTCGCTAACCGCACGCCACATGCATTTTGTAGGCGAGCCAGCTTGCGAGCAAAGACGACAGCGTCGCGAAGGTTGTCATTAACGCCGACGCGCGGCCGGCATCGTCAGACGGCGACGGCCCGGCTTCATCTCACGCGAAACGGTACAACCCACCGAATGCGTATGAGGACGGGACGATGCCTACGAGTCCTCCTTTGTCGACGAGGCCTCGGATCACTCCGACAGCGATGCGTCGTGGGTGCCCGAGGAGTAGGGCGGCGGGGGAGGCAGTAGGGCCGAGAGAGAGAGGAGAGAGGAGGGGACAGATCCGTGTGCTCAATTTGGGGATCCTCCACGCGCTGCGCTGCGCCACGGAGTCGCTCACCCCGGGATCGCTCCTTCCCTCGCTCCGGTGATTGGGGAAACTCTGAGCTCCCTCCGCGTACGCTACGCTCCCATCGGAGAGAGCCCCAGAGTCTTACCGCGCTCCGGATCCTCTTTAGCCCATCTCTGAGAGTTAGAGCGACTGGCTAGAGACGACGACGACGATACAGTTCATGATAAACAAACTTCAGTTTGTGCTAGTGAACTGAGGAGAAGCGGGTCGAGCCTCGGCGCAGAGGGCAGCGCCTAGCGGGCGGGAACCCTTACCCCCGCGCCCGCCGCTGCCCGCCGCTTTGTGCGCGGGACATCCGAGCGCCACGAGGCTCCGACACAGCTCCCGACTAGCGTCGGCTCCTGCTCAGACAGGCGCCAACCTATCAGTTCTCAAAGCGACCCACCACCATCCCTCATCTACCGCCCGATCGAATCGCATTCGTCTCTTGCGAGTCCTCTTGCTCCAAGAGGTTCCAGAGAACGGGGAAACTCTGAGCTCCCTCCGCGTACGCTACGCTCCCATCGGAGAGAGCCCCAGAGTCTTACCGCGCTCCGGATCCTCTTTAGCCCATCTCTGAGAGTTAGAGCGACTGGCTAGAGACGACGACGACGATACAGTTCAGGGAGAATCCCCCGGTCAGATCTTCATTCAGATATTTTGACGGATGACCGAAAATGGGCAAAAACGGGGTGATTTTGGTGCCAGGCGTAGTGCCCTTTCGCTCGCTCCGTAGTGTGCCATTTGCCTCCTCTTAGCGGCACGATTATCTGTTCGTCTGCCGATCTGGGGTAGCGATCCGGTGTCGATGGAGTATCTCCGACAATCTCTGGGGCCTGCACGCCGTTCTGGGCCTGCACCACATGACTTCCCTCTTTCTTGCCCTGCTGGCGTCCGCCGCGGCGGCGCCTGCCACGAAAGGCCGCCCGCGCGCGACAGAGCCGCCTAGCCCGCCCGCA
>NW_005200948.1:5005-8197 GCF_000372725.1 Emiliania huxleyi CCMP1516 | reverse complement strand
AGCCGCGATGGCAGAGTCGGCCGCGGTTCGAGCGAGCAGCTTTGAATGAGTGCGCGACACGCATGTTGTTCACAGCCTTGTTATTGAGAAGAAAATACCTCCTATTCACATAAACGCACAGTGACGGTCAGACATGCAACACGGGGTCCCAGGGAAGGCGAGCAAAAACCTTGGGCTCCCGTTCACACTCGTCTCTGGCCTTTTCTCGGGGCCCTAGTCGGGGCCGCGCCTGCGGCGCGCCGTGGTTTCTTAGATTTTCGCGGAAATCGCCGCCGTGGTTTCTTAATCTGCTTAAAATTTTCAATGCCCGCAACCCACTGTACTGTGCGGTGTCTATTGTAGGCTCGAATGCGCTCGGCGGCCCTGCTGGCGATGCGTGGGCGCGCAGCCGGAAGTGAGGGTCGGGGCGGCCATCTGGATGGCGCGCTGCCCGGCGGGTAGGGGTGTTGGGCGGGGGAGCGCGTCGATTGGGCGGCAGCGCGCACCCACACATGGCCTGGCCAGCGTCGCGCATGAGAGCGAAAACGAGGCCCGGAGAGGCGCTTCAAGCGAGGGTGGCCTCTTCACGGGCCTCGTCTGGCGAGACTGCTATACCTGTCCGAACAGGCCGCGCAGTGAACCAGTCCCACGGGGGGACTTCGGCACGCGCAGTGCAGCGCCGCTCGCGAGCCCGCCAGAGCATGGCCTACTGACCACCACTACCTACCTGCCTATGGGGCTGTTGGCACGGGGGGAGGTGTCTCACGCTCCCGGGACGCCGGAGAGATCGGGTTGGTCTCCCCTCTCTTTCGCCTTCAGTCCTGACCCGACGGGGACGCCACCACCCTCGCCCAGGGATCTACAATGCTGTCTTAAGGTCCGACAGGTTCGGCAGTCAACAGACCCTCTATCCGGCTAGACGCGCTCGCGTTTCTTTTGTGGCGCGCGGCGTTTCGTCGAGGCACTACCCGGAATTGTCGCTTTTCTGACTGGCGAAAGAAATCTGACTGGGACGCCGAATTTGTAACAATCGCTGCGACGGCGCCGCGCCACAGCTTGCCGAGCGCCGGCCACAGGCCTGCCTGCAGCCCAGCCACACCCGCCGCGGCGGCAGCTAGTCGGTTCGGCCTTGACTCGCGCGCGCCGAGATGGGAGCCCAAGTATGTGAGCGCGCGGCGCGTCGACACGCCTCCGCTTTTGTAACAAAGTCTGCTTGGCTTGTGCAGGTGATGCCCAGAGCTGCAGCGGCGACGCCGGCAGCCTCGTCTCGACCTCAGAGGCTGCCGGCGTGACCATAGATCTGTGCTCTATCCGTCGGTGGTTCACCGTACACGCCTGTGTAGGAGCGGCTCTCGCGTCGCTACGCGCCGCCGAAGGCTGTCTATGAGGGCACACCCGAGGAGGCGCGGATCTCAACCTGCTTGCGGCGGTGACCAGGTCACAGGCATCGGCTGTGACACTGGAGAGTCGAGCAGCGGCACTGAGGATGCCTTTCAGGTCATTCCAGCGACCCACGGAGCACGGTCTCAGTGCGCAATCACTCTACTAGATCCCATCCTTGCCGGGCCTCTGCGAATGTAGGTACCGAGTTCATGCGTGCCCAGTTACAGGCTCATACTGCCTGGTCTCCAGCACCTATGATCACCGCGCCAGGCCGCAGTCGACGACTTTTGTGTGCGCTGGCCGCACTCAACCGTTGAGTCGCGGTGTATCAGCCTGACCACACTCGGGACCGCGTAGGCGATGTGGGCGACTCTGGCCGTCCTGCATATGACCGACCATGACCCAGGAGGAGTCTACACGAGACATGTCGTACCTGGCAGGCGCTCTCGCAGCAGCACTATCGCGTGCGGCCGAGTGCGAGCTTCCGTGCCCGGTGCCAGACGCACTCGGCGCCAGACGTCCTCGGGAGCTCGCAGTTTTGCCACGGCAGTTGCGATCCGGGCGATCAGAGAGCGCCGGCAGCTCAGGGGATCTTGTCTGCTCACCTGAGGTCGGGAGGGTAGCAGCGGCGAGGCCATGCGCCAGCGTGAGCCATCCGTATTAACGGTTGTTACAGATTAGTCAGATTTGCCGTGACCGCGTTCCGAGGTCACGATTTCGGCGTTCTCGTGTTGACCACTGTGGGTGTGCCTGGCACTTCTGGATCATGTCTCTCGGTGTCCTAGCACCCCCAGGCGATGGGTTTCACGGCCCCGTACCGCATGGGGCGCAAGGCCTCGCGCCGCGCGTGTGGTTCAAACTTTGTTACAACCCAGTCAGAATAGGGTCAATTCGGGGTAGGTAGGATCCTACTCTCAAGTGTGTGTGTGTACATGTTGACCGAGGAACGTAGGAGCAGACACACGCGCGGCCCTGCGATTCTCGCGGCGACGGCTCTTCTATTCGTCCTCGCTGCGCTTGGACTCCTCGCCAAATCGCCGAGCGCGCAGCACGCCGCGAGAGGCGCAGATGGCTGGTGCGCTGTCGAGATATTAGTGATGCGATGATAGCTTGGTGAGCCGCACTTTGCTGCCGCTATCGCCCTCACGCTGCCGCATCGGCGCCGGGCGGCAGGTTCCCAGGCAAGCACCTCTCGCGGCCTGGCTGGTATCCCGGCAAGGCGGTGGACGAGGATCTGCTCCAGGGTACGTCGCAGGAGCATTCGATGGACGGCTGGAACCCTGGCAAGGCGATGACGGACGAGGCGATGGCGCACATCGACTACGCGAGTACAGAGCCGCTCCACTATGCCTTTTCGCTGCATGACCCGCTGCTGTCCCACGGCCTCAAAAAGGCCGCCACGACTCGCCGCCGCCCCTTGCCTTCTACGCCTCTCCCTGGTTCGGCCGCGGCTGACGCGAGGCCCCGAGGCGTAGGCCGAGTCGACGACCGCGTGCTCCTCGATGGACATGTTCGGCACCGTCCGTGACCGGGGCGGGCCGAGAGGCGTGAGGGCGCCTCTTCACGCCCGCGCTGACCGGAGGTAGGCAACTGCTGGGACGTGCTGGGCAAGGGGGAGGCGGCGGCGCCCGTCGCTTTCGACGAGGCGCAGCCGTCCGACACCAACGTCGCGCTCAGCGGGGACTGCACTCAGGCGCCGCAGACACTCACACGCACGCCACAAGGCGCATCCGCTCTCCGAGGAGCGTGGCGCGGCTGCGGCACCGCGGCAGGGTGGGGTTAGGGTTAGGCAAGGTGGGGTTAGGCAGGGTGGCCGGCAGGGTGGCCTGC
>NW_005200948.1:0-1749 GCF_000372725.1 Emiliania huxleyi CCMP1516 | reverse complement strand
AGAGATCTCCATGCTGTGGCTCTTACCTGGCTCTTAGGCCACCAACGTTCAATGCAAACACAGATAAAAAGAATTGCGCGGTCCCCGCCTCGCCCGCCCGGGGGGGGGGGGGGCCTGCACCCTCGCTTGGACCCATAGACCGGATCGGCAATGTTTTTCCCCTCCGCCCGCGATGGAGGCCTTTTTGAGCGTCGCCGCCAGCTCGCTCCTGGCGGCCCGACTGTGGCCGGCTATCCGCGAGAGTCGACTCCTGGGCGTGTTCCGTGGTCCCGCGCCCGGATTCCGGCCCAGGAGGCTCTCGAGCGGCACACTGGTGACAGGCTCCTCGACGCTCTCGTTCAAGCGTCGACCGGACACAACGCCGCTCGTAGGCCGCCACGACCAGGCTGGTCGGCATCTGAGTTGAGGCCTGCACCAAGCTGCACGAGTGCATCGGCCGTGGCCGCAGCAGGTCCATCCGACGGGCGTCAAAGCTTGCCGTCGGCGTGCTGTCGTGGGAGAGCCCGAGACAGCTGCAGAGGAGCCGAGTGCAGTGGCGAGCCAGGGGCGGCCTGGGTCACCAAGTGGCGGTCCTTGCCCACCCTGAGCAGGACTGTGCTTTGGTGGGTTGTGCTTGAGCGTGTGTGAAGTGGGAGTGCGTGCCGGCGGTGTCTGTGAGCTCGTAATGTGCGTGCGAGGGCCGTGTGTAGGGTGTTACGAGCCGGTGTGAGCTTGAAGACCCGAGACAAGTGCGGTTTGGGACACCTCAGGCCTGATCCTGATGGGACTGGGCCAGGAGAGCGACAGAGAAGGCGAGGTGGTGAGCTGAGAGGCTGGAGCGTCCGCGTGTGACCTTGTCGCGGTGAAGGTGCCAAAAAGCGTTGTTTCCTGCTCTCAGCTCACCACCTCGCCTTCTCTGTCGCTCTCCTGGCCCAGTCCCATCAGTATCAGGCCTGAGGTGTCCCAAACCGCACTTGTCTTGGGTCTCCAAGCTCACACCGGCTCGTGATGCCACGGAGAGTGCTCGAGATTGTCCTCAGTGGACCCCATCCGAGGCGATTGCGAGGGCATTCCGGAGGTCATTATCGGCGCCACCGACCGTGATATGTCTCGTCTCGCAGCCCCCATGCACCAGTGCCATGGGTGCAGTCATAATATGTAGGCCTTCTCTCCCACAGTTTTGAGCAATAGCCGCAAACAACGCTTTTTGGCACCTTCATCGCGACAAGGTCACACGCGGACGCTCCAGCCTCTCAGCTCACCACCTCGCCTTCTCTGTCGCTCTCCTGGCACAGTCCCATCAGTATCAGGCCTGAGGTGTCCCAAACCGCACTTGTCTTGGGTCTCCAAGCTCACACCGGCTCGTGATGCCACGGAGAGGGCTCGAGATTGTCCTCGGTGGACCCCATCCGAGGCAATTGCGAGGGCATTCCGGAGGTCATTATCGGCGCCACCGACCGTGATATGTCTCGTCCCGCAGCCCCCATGCACCAAATATATGCATGCAGTCATAATATGTAGGCCTTCTCTCCCACAGTTTTGAGCAATAGCCGCAAACAACGCTTTTTGGCACCTTCACCGCGACAAGGTCACACGCGGACGCTCCAGCCTCTCAGCTCACCACCTCGCCTTCTCTGTCGCTCTCCTGGCCCAGTCCCATCAGGATCAGGCCTGAGGTGTCCCAAACCGCACTTGTCTCGGGTCTTCAAGCTCACACCGGCTCGTAACACCCTACACACGGCCCTCGCACGCACATTACGAGCTCACAGA
>NW_005200949.1:6048-8477 GCF_000372725.1 Emiliania huxleyi CCMP1516 | reverse complement strand
CGGCTAGGGCCCCAGCAGCGGTAAACACGGTGGCACGTGCTTGGTGACTGTCAAGCCCTAGTCCAGTATCAGTGCATACCTCGCTGGCGACTGCCGCCGGGGTGGGTGACGTTGTCAAGTTTATTGGCGGGAGCCGACGAGCAGACGAGCCGACGTTTTGCTCGTAGCTGCCGTATCCAGAGAGCTGGTTGGTGCCGTGGCTGACAGTGGCCAGCGGCCGGGCCGACTGCCCAGTGCTGTCATACTCGCCCCAAGTCGAGATCTGCTCCATTGTTGCCGATAATCGCAGTATAGAGCGCGTGGCGTGCTGGTTATAGAGATTGGCGAAGGATGCGTTGTGCTCCTTTAATTCGGGATCCGGATCCCTACCACGTGGCTTGCACATCCTGTTTTGAAAGTGTCGTACTTTTAGCTTACTGGGAGAAAAGGGAGAGGGAGGCGCGATTTCTACGCCCTTGGGAGCCCTACCACTCAGCGCAGTCGGAGGAGGCGAGGGTGGGCGCGCCGGCGGTCGAGCCACCGAAGAATTCGACGTGGCGCAGCTCCGCGCCGGCGGGGACGACCGAGCACATGATGTCGGCGGCGGTCACGCGACGAGGGAGAGCCGCAGGAGCCCTCTCAGGAGCAGGCGCGCGAAAGCAGCGATGAGTGGCGCTTCGATCAGCCACCTGTGGGCGGTCACCGGGGTGACGTCACGCCTCAGCGAGCTGGATCCGTGATCTCGGTGAACCGCGCCGCCCACGCCCGATGCCGGCAGCGCGTTGTCCACTCAATTGGAAACTATTGCAATACTTGCCGCGGCCACAAGCGCCGAGATTCAGAGTTTGAGATTGTTTGAGATTCATCAACCGTGTCGGCACGGACGTTGAATGCCCCCGGCTTTTTCTCGAGGCTTGTAGGCTCAACCGAGCGATGGCCTCCCTCGAGAGGCGATGGATGGCGAGAGGGAGGGAGGGAGGGAGGGGGAAGCAGGGGACGGGGCAGCGGGCGCTGGCATACTAGCCGTTCAGGGACGGCGCCTTTGCGCGTCAAGTTCCAAGGGCGAACCAAAGTATATCAGTAGAGAGAAGTAAGAAGAGAAAGAATGCTGATATTTAGAAAGAATTCAAAGGCAGAGTTACTTCTACGCTTCGATAGGCGGGCATCTTGTACATTCCGAATTGATTGATCTAGCGTCCACCCATACCGCGTTGGTGTCCAGTCCGAGCCTGGCTGTTCTTCACCTTCCTAACTAAACTAAACAGGCATAGCGCCTACCCCCTTGATTGAGCTGCTGGCACGGGTACCCCTCCCGCATCCCGTGCGCCCAGCTGGAGCGCATCACCGCATCGCCGCCGTCTTCGTCAGACCATGTGTCTCCAGAGCAATCCATGCCTTGGCGCTACCCGAATGCGCCGATCGACGGAGAGCCTGGTTGCACAGCTCCACCGCTATAACGAGCAGGCGTTGGCTACGCTGGGGAGCGATGGCGTCGCCAACGCCTGGAGCCAGCAGCTGTCTTTTGCGGGCTCGCACGACATGGAAAGTGATGTGGATGAGAGCTCCTCGATATTGCTGTTCATCCAGGACTACCCAACCTACAGCGCGATGGAGACGGACCTCGCCAACCTTGCAAGCGAGACGTACAGGAGGCGACGGACGCGAGGATTGTCCGTCACGGGCGTCCCGCCTGCTCACCACCCCGTGCCGCACCGCGCCTTCGTCCACACCATCCCCGGCGACCTGCTCTACAACGCTTCCCTCTTTGTCATGCGCGGTGCCGCTCCCGACGGCGTCAAGGCGCTCGGCGTGGCGCGCGCTGTCGCGCGACGGCTCCTTCACGCGTCGTCGCGGACGCTCTAGGCGCTCGGCAGCGTGGGCGTGCCGGCGGAGACGGATCTGATCACCCAGCGCCTCACCCTCGAGGAGGCGCACGCCGAGAAACGCGGCCGAGATCCAGTAGAGAGATCTCGCGTCAGAGGTCTCGCGGGGTCGTGCGGAGCTGTGCGGCCGAGGTGGCCTGCGGCGCGGGAACCGCTCCCGCTTCTACCTCTTCTACTACTCGGCTCCTCACTCTGGTTGCAAGAGATCGTAGCAGGAGTCGCTAGGGGTTCCCGGCCCCGCCCTCGTAGGTGCTGCTCACCTGCCACGCTTCCGCCTGGCTGCGCCCGGCCTCCCCGCAGCCGAAGGCGTGGCGCGGCTACTGCCACAGCCCGCCGACATCGGCGACGGTCTGGGCGACGCGCACCGCAACCAAGGATGGGCGCGTCATCCCGCTGCTGTGGACCTGCCACCAGGTGGAGCACGCAGAGGGCGCGCCGCGCGACTTTGCGTGCCACGTGCTGGAGAAGACGCTCGTGGCGCTCTCCCCAGAGTACGAGTACCTGCTCCAGTAGGACAAAAACAATCTCTCTCTCTCCCAGTAGGGAGGGATGGGGGGGGGGGGGGGG
>NW_005200949.1:0-2514 GCF_000372725.1 Emiliania huxleyi CCMP1516 | reverse complement strand
GACAGCAACCTTGAGCCCTTTTGCCTGAGAACAGGTGCAGGCACAGGTGCAGGTATAGGCCTGAGCGGTGCCCGACACCGCCGGGGCCGGTGCTGGGGTGCGATTGCCACGCGCATGCTCATGGGCGCGCGAGGGGCCCGCCTTCGCACGCGGCGCGGACATGTGGTGGGCGCGACTCGAGGCGGCGGCTCCAGAGCGTGCGCGTGGCGGGCGGGCAGCGCAGGAACTTTTCTCGCAAGTGTCTCGGAAGCGTCTCGCGCAAGACTGCCACTCACCGGTCGCGTCGCGTGACCACCAGCGGCTCGCGTTGTACGCCTTGGTGATGAAGTTGTACGGCGTCTGCTTGCCGCGGCCCGTCACGTCGCGCGAGGTGGGCTGGGTCTGCGAGGCCGACGAGCCCAAGGGCCGCCGGCGAGGGCCGCCGCCGCCGGCCGGCGAGGGCGACGGACGTTCTGCAGTGTACCAGCGGCGCGGCCAGACGCCTCGCACACGCGTGCGCGAGCCCGCGATGCGGCCTGCCTGCTGGGTGAGGAGCCGGCGGGCCGCGCGGGACGTGGACCCCACGTCGGCGGCCGCCGTCACCTCGATCGCGACAAAGTCGGTCGGCAGCCGAGGCCAGTGCGGCGGCCGGGCTACCAGCCGCCACGAGCCACGCGGGAGCGGCGAGAGCGCCGAAGCGACGAGAGAGCAGAGCGCCTCGTGCGCGTCGAAGGCGTCGAAGCCGACGATCCAACCCGGCGTCGCCTCTTGCACCCGGGGGACCATGTCAACTCCAGCGGCGGCAAAAAGAAAAAACTGTCTATCGTCTCATTTATTTATTTATTAAGGCGCGTCCTCCCATCCCTCCCTTGGGTTGTCGGTCTTCTTTCTTTCTTTTTAGGCACGGGCAGAGGAGCGAGAGAAGAACAGAGGATGAACGACCACACATCACAACACAACAACAACGTTAGATTTGTTTGGTATTGCTAAAAATCTCTCTCACATCACCAGCAATCCCCTTCCCCTTACTTATATAGGAATCCTATTATCAGCTGTCACGATGCACCCGAAGGGGACCCCAGCGCCAACATCATCCGTGGAGGTACGAGTCTTCGAGGAGAGAGTGGACCTGAGCAACGACATGACTTGGCGGCAAATGATCGGAGTGGGCGTCAGAAGAGTCGTCCTTGCGCGAGGAGAGCTCGATAAACTCGAGGGGCCGAAGTACGCCGCGAGGAGAGCAGAGTTGCGCCGAAAGGCGGGAGAAGCCGCGAGAGCAAGGGATCGGCAGGCGGCGGCGGCGTCGCAGGAGGCAGGACGAGGCAGAGGAGAGCGACGCGACAGAGGAGGAAGCGACAGGAGGGAGAACGACGAGAGTGGGGCGACCGCGAGGTGGTATGAAGGTTGCAGCGAGAATCGGCGAGGGACTGCGAAGAGAGATAGGAAGGGGCAGACGCCCAAGGGTGGGCGACGGCTAGCGCATCACACCCTCTCTCCTTAAAATCCCTGTGTGGTGGCGGCGTGCCGTCCTCCCATCCCTCCCTTGGGTTGTCTGTTTTCTCTGATCCGCCCATGTGTGTGTGGCTGATGCTGCTCCTATCAGCCTTCCTCATGCACAATGTTGCCGTTGAGCTACGAGGCTGCACCCCGTCGTCATTTGAGTTTGCTTGCTGCCGGCCAGTAGTGCGCAGTAAAAGCATTTTATGTGACCGGGGTGGACTCGCTCAACGTCAATGTGGCGGCGGCCGTCGTGCTGGAGCGCATCTTCGCCTTCAACCGCGCGGAGCCGGCCGACGAGTGAGTAGCTGAGTACGCAGTATTCTGACGACGGGTTCGTAGCGCGGAGCAAGAGGCGAGAGTCTGTGACCAACACGCAACAGCTCGTGCTCGACGTCTTTGGCGTTCTGATAAGGAGGAGTTTACTGAAGTTCAAAAATGAACTCGGGGGCACGGGACGCGGCACAAACACCTCGGGGACTTGTCTTTCAGACCAACAATAAATGGCCCCTCCCCGAAAGGCAAGTATTAGCCTCACGAAACCGAGACCCCTCCCCACCGCCCCGATCCCCCCACCCCCTTGCTCCCCTCCCCTCGGGAGGGCCGACTGAGTGAGGCGCCCGTGGGGACCCCGCAATTCCCTCCCCCCCTCGGAGGGCCGGACAGAGGCGTCGAGGGCCCCCGCTCTTTCCCTCGCATAGCGGCCACTCTTCGGATCGCTGGTCGAGCGACCCGGGGGATGCCCCGCGCGCCTGACCCAGGCGCGATAAACGAATCTGCGAGGCGCGGCCGCTCATGCGGCCCGATGGGGAGGAGTGGGGCGGACTACGGGGATCGGCTACTTACACCGCCCTTCCCTGCAGCGAGCCCCCTCCAACCCACCCGCGCTAGGTCTCGGGGGTTGTTTGACGCATGGGGCATGGATGGGGTCACTCCCGCGAAACTCGTGAACTAGCCGGGGGGGGCAGTCGGAGAAGGGGCAACTCCGTGCACTGACGGTCGGCCGCCAGAAAACACGCCTGCGTGGATCGCGCCACA
>NW_005200950.1:0-4945 GCF_000372725.1 Emiliania huxleyi CCMP1516 | reverse complement strand
AGTTTGCTGTGAGGCAAGGCAGGTTTTCTCAGATTCATTTACAAAATGTTGAACTCGGGGGCTGCCGCACACGACGCGGTACACACGGGGTACACGTAAAAGGCACGGGCTGCAGGGCGTTCACTCGAACGCCATGCACATGGGTCATGGCGCGGAGCAGCATCGGGTACGGGTTGGTGTCGAACCCTCAGGAGCGCGAGCGGGTCCTCCTCCCAATCCCGGCGCCTCAGATTCAATGCCTTATCTTTCCGCTGTCTTCGAGTTCGATTTTTAGCAATACCAAACAACTCGAACACTCATACGTCATTTGGGGCCTGGAGCCCTGTTCACGCGCGCGCGAGACGTGCAGACAGGGTTGCCAGGTGAGAGCGAATGGCGCGGTTCACGCCTCGCACAACAAAGAGAGAGATGCGCTCTGCATGGTGGGACATAAAAGAGAGCGAGTACTTGGGCGAGTAGGCCGTGCGGTCAACGCTGCCGCGCGCGACTTTGCGCGCGAGGCGGCGCAGCTTGAGAACGGCGGTGGGCGAGAAGCCGCCGCCGAACGTCTCGTGGAGCAGCAGGTTGAAGTTGTTGCGCTTGACAAAGATCGCGTCGTGGTAGAAACCGCGATGCGCCTTGACGTAGCCGTGGCCGGTCTTGTGGGAGAAGGGTTGGCCGGGCTGCCCGCGCGCCTTGCAGCCCATGTTCAGGCGGCGGGCCTTCTCCTCGGTGTTGCCGAAGGCGTAGGAGTGGCCAACGGAGGCGGGTGTGCCGCCACTCGAGGCGTTGCCAACGCCCGCCGAGGAGGTCTTGAGGAGGGGCGTCCAGAGCTTGACTTCATTTACTTCATCGCATCCTCCCGGCCCAGCGTGGGGTTCTGCGAGGTCGGCCTTGTACCCCTCGTTGTACTGCCGGGTGAGCTCTGGTTTCTCCTTGTCACCGTGCACGACCGGCGCGTTGGCCGGGGCGCGCATCGCGTCCGCCCAGTCGGCGAGGACGCCGTCGTGGGGCCGCCGGTGGTGGGCCTTATTGTAAAGGTAGTCGCCGAAGAAATCGACTGGCATGCCCCGCTCGAGCGCGACCCGAAGGGTGGGAAGCGCCGCGGAGAGCCAAAGGCCGAGCTTCCGCTGGAGCTCGTCCTAGAGGCAGACGGCGTTGAGGTCGTCCTCAAGCCGCTTGAGACGCTCGTGCATGACACTCCAGCCAACGGAGGTGCAGAAGTTGAAGAGGCAGTCCGCCCCGTCGGTCGACTCGGTGATGATGCGGATGAGCTCGTAGTCGACTTGGGTCGGGCCGCCCTTGCGAGCGCGAGGCAAAGACTTTGCGAACTTGTTGAAGAACTTCCTCTTCAGCTCATACCGCGGGGCGCCCGGTTCGTCGGCGGTGACACTGGCAGGCGGGGCCCGCGCTTGCGGCGTCTTGCCGAGGTAGTTGGCGACAACCTTGGGGTCGCGGCCGTCGGCGGGCGCGGAGGGCGAGAAGGCCGCCCACGCCTTGCCGAACTCGCCCCGGTTCGCGTAGTAGTGGGCCCTCTTGACCATCTGTTCCATGGAAGGCTGCGAGGGGCCCGGCGAGTCGGCAGCGTCGCCCTGCTCCAGTGGGGTGGGCGGGACGGAGGCGGAGAGCGCCAGTTCTTTCCAGAGGGCCAGGAAGCTCCGTCGGGCGAGTGGGCGATGGTGGCGGCGCGCTCTACCATCTGGTCGGTCGTGTAGCGCGGCGAGCCGCTCGGCCGGCAGGTGACGAGGATCGTCGAGGCGACGACGAAGATGGCACCTCGGGCGCCGTCTTCGGTGCCGGGCGCGTTGGGGTTGCCGCCGAAGGCCTTCATCCCGAACTCGAGCACTGAGCGGATCTTTGCACGGTACTCCTTGCTGTCGGGGAAGTCCTGGCTCTGTAGGTGAAGACGCTCGAGACGCTGTCGCAGATGGAGAGATCGTAGTCTGCGGCGGGCGTGGTGTTGAGGTTGATCGTGTCGGCCACCCCTGAGGGGGAGTTCCAAGCGAGCGAGACGCCGGTGGCGTTGCGGAGGGCGGCAACAGCAGCAGCAGAGCACGCAGCGGCGCCCGGGACGGCGGGCGCCCACGCGAGCCGCCGGGCGCGAGTGGCAGCCGAGACGCCACGGTTGTCGGCGTGGGTCAGGTTGGCGCCCGTTGTGCCCGGCGCCGCTTGCTGCTTTGCCTTGCCCTTGGCGATGGCGTCGGTGCACTCGGCCTTCGGCGTGATCTTCTGCTTATGCGCCCGGTGCTGCGGGTCGTTATGAGACGAGAGGTGGTTGAAGAACATGCTCGTCCCGTTGCTACCCGAGCCATCCGGAAGTTTGTTGGGGATGATGAGAGGTTATTCCCACTTGCAGTCTAAGCAGTCTGTGAAGTCTTCAGACTGGGTCAGACTGGGTCAGACTGCATCAGACTGCTTCAGACTGCTCAGACTGGGGGAGCACAGTCTGACACAGTCCGCCGCAGTCTGGCGCAGTCTGGCGCAGTCTGACACGCGTCAGACTGCGTCAGACTGCATCAGACTGCTTCAGACTGCTTCAGACTGCCTAGACTGTGAATAGACTGCTTAGACTGCAAGTGGGAATAAATAACCTCTGAGGTAGGTGAGCAGCGTGCACCTCGATCCTGTACCGTGTTTGTTATGACCCCCCCCAATGAACACACCAGTGAGGGAGGGCGAGACGATCGAGGGGTCCCGTACCATGCGGAATCGACCCTATAGGGCTTTTTGTTTGTCGACTTCGTGGAAGTCTCTCGAGACGCCCCAGCCACCGCAGCCAACAAAACACTCCCGCAGCCACGCGAAGCCCCAACAGAGCGACGGCGTCGGTTGTGACAGAGCTCTCGCGCCACAATGCCGGCCTTGACCTTCTTCGCCGTCGCCGCCACCGCCATTCGCGGAGGCATAGGCGTCCGCGCTCCAGCTCTCAGTCTCCGTGCCACGCCGGCTGTGAGCATGGGAGAGGCGGACGCCTCGCTGATGGAGCTGGCGCGGCGGCGCGACTTTCAGAGCTTCGTGGCGCAGGCGCGCGACGAGCCTTCGAGCGTGCTCCAGCTCGTCAAGGATGCGGGCGTTGCGGGCGCCATCTCGTACACCGCCGTCGAGCTCACCTTCTTCGCCGTCGCGCTGCCCGTCGGGTACGTGGCGTGGCACGCGAGCACCGGCGAGTGGCTGCAACCGCTGCTGCTGCTGCGCGGCGATGATGTCGAGGGCAAGGCGCGCCTGCTGGGGCTGCTGCTCTCATACGTCGTGCTGCTGAAGACGCTCTTCCCCGTGCGGCTCGGCAGCCACCCTCCTTGCCAGCGTCACGCTCTTGGTGAGCGGCGCATCGAGAAGGAGAGCTGCGTCCATAGGCAGCACCCTCCTGCTAACGCCGTACACGCAGCGGCTCCTCGGCGGGCTCACGCTGCCCAGCGGCCGGGGCGCGGCCGCCCGCGGATCGCTCAAGGCGGAGATCCGCTCGCTGGCGGCGAGCTCGCGAGGGGGCGTGCTCCCGTTCGACGCGGCGCAGCAGCAGCGCTTCGACGCGGCGCTCGCGGAGCTGTCTGCGCTCAACCCGACGCCGGAGCCTGCTCGCTCGCCCTTGTTCTCGGGGACGTGGGAGTGCGTTCGCATGCGTAGTGTGGTGGACTCGCCTCTTCTCGGGGTTGTGGGAGGGAGTGCGTCCGTAGTAGGAGAGTGCAGTCTGCTCGCCTCTGTGGGGGTGCGTCTGTGGACGACGGAGTGCCGGGGGGAACCCAACCAATGGTTAGTGATTGAGTACCAACTGCCAAGTGCTAGGTGCGTCTGGACGACGGAGAGCGAGCTCAACTTTGCCGTCGACAAGGGCCTCCTCGGCCTGCCCTGGCGGCGCACGTACCAGACGATCGACGTGCCCAGAGGCGCGCTGACGACGCCCAGTCGCCCGCGCAGCCCTCTCTTGGACTGATTCGCAGCCCCCTCCTTTTGCCCGGAGGCACGCTCACGAACGTCATCGAGTTCGAGGAGGGCGGTTTCCTGCGCGTCGGCTCGACCATCTCCCCCGACGCCGAACGCGGCGAGCGGTTCTCCTTCTCCTTTGACTCGTGCGCGGTGCGGTGGCGCTCCCTCGAGCTGCCGCTGCCGCCGGTGGGCCGCGGCTGGGGCGAGCTGCTCTACCTCGACGACGAGTTACGCGTGCAGCGAGACGTGCGCGGCGACCTGCTCGTCGCGACGCGCGTCGGCTGAGGACCCAGCCAGATCGCAACGACTTCGGACTAGCACTCGCAGCTCAGCTCGAGTTTCGTAATTCTTTTTTAATAACGGAGTCGCTTAGGCGGCTCCGGTGGTGAGCCGGTGTGTGTGCCAGTCCGCGCCAGTCCGCGCCCTTGTCGTGCCAGTGTGCTGTGAGAGAGGCTTCGCGTAACTTGGAGCACTTGGAGTGCAGTCATCAACCGCACATCCAGGGCCGGGGAGCTAAGAAGCGCACCCAGCGGGCCGGATGATTGGCATCGGGTTGCGGGCAAGAGAGCCTTCGCCCCGGGGGCGCGTAACAATTCTTTTTTGAGGCCGCGCCGCTTTTGGCGTTGGTCGCTCGCCGAGCAAGAGCGTCTCAACCTTGGGCCGGCCGCCAGTCGACGCAAACATGCTCATGTTGACGGCCGCCGCCGTTTTCTCTACCTTGCTCACGCCAACGGTGACCAACTGCAGCGAATTCCCTTTGTGGCAAACCGACCCGCTCGTCAATGCGACGGGGCTACCCTGTGCCTGTGTCACCGAGCCATGGGAGTACTACCTCGACGACGTATATATCTCAAGCTCAGCTTGCCGTGACGCGATCTTTTCACCCGCACTTGCCGCGAACCCAGAGTGGGTCTCTGTTGCCGAAGCAGGCGAATGGTGGTCCATCTCCTCGTTGGTCGCCAGCTACTATTGCGGCACGGAGACATCGCCTCACCTTTGGCCCGGTCAGCTTCCCGACGGCGCTGTGCCGCTCAACGAGCCGGCT